>NW_004567115.1:7111272-7115718 GCF_000260355.1 Condylura cristata | reverse complement strand
GTCCTTCTGGATGATGTTGGCAACTGCAGGCTGTCTGACCTGGGGCTGGCCGTGCAGGTGCAGGAAGGCAAGCCCTTCACGCAGAGGGTAAGTGACGCTCTCTGCCCCAGTGTGGGGAAGGCGAAGGGCTGCTTTATTCCCAGGGGGAACAGAGCCTTAGAGCAATTCCACTCATTGCTTTTCCGAAAGCCCTTGAGTTGTCATTGGAGCTTTACGTGTGAGTTGAACTTGGTCTATGCTAAACCTACAGTCAGGGTCTAGGTATTGACCACTAGTTACCACCTCTCGGTGCTACGTTCCTGAGTCAGAAAAGCCTTAACTGGATAAGAAAAAGAAGGAAACCTTAACATGTAGCATATAAAAGTAAGGATCTCTTGTTGAGTGTGGAATGGGGATTTATATTGGATAAAGCTGAAATTTCAAAAGAAAATATATTTTAAAATACAGAGGCAATTGCTGTTGGTTTGGTTAATTTGTTCCCAAGTGACTTGTAGAATTTTTTTTTTAATGGAAATATTAAAGTAGGAAGGGAACACAATGGATTGTGGTAGGTTATATGTGTTTTGGTATCGTTACTTACCTGCGGGGATTACAATCGAGATGGAAAAAAAAATGTGCAAAATGATGTAAAAATAAACTTTTGTAATAATTAAAAAAAAAGTAAATAAAGCCAGTTCCTTCTAAAAAAAAAAAATACCCATTTAGCATTTAAAGTGTCCATACTGTTTTGGAGGTTCATCCGCAATGAAATATATATCAGTATTTCATTTCTTTTTATGGCTGAGTAAGATTCTATTGTATCACTGTTCTGTTTCATTTATCCATTCATCTTTTGATGGACACTGGATGTTTCCACTTGGGCCATTGTGAATAGTGCAGCTGTGAACATTAACATACAAGTATTCATTTGAACACCTTTTTTCACTTTCTCTTTTAAATGCCCAAGAGTAGAATTGCTGGGTCATATGGCAATTCTCTGTTTAACTTTTTGAGGAACCACCATGTTCTTCCACATTTTACATTCATACCCAGAGATGCATGAAGGTTCGATACCTCCACTTCCTTGCCAACAATTTTCTTTTTTAATAATGCACCCCATGGAAACAAAGTGGCCCCTGGTTGTGGTTCTAGGTTCTTCTTGAGAATCCTTCCTTCTTAGAAGGAACATGTCTTTTAGGCCTCCCTGGTGGCCTAGGGGTTAAGTCTCAGCACTATCACTGCCATGGCCTGAGTTTGAACCCGAGCAGGGAGCTAACCCACATAAGGCAGGGCAGACCTCTCCTGTCTCAAATGCTGCCTCCTTTCAGCAGTGTGTTTCAGTAAACCCATCTATTCTGTTCCCCACTATGTCTCTGGTGAATCCTGTCACCCTCTCATACACACACCTCTGGCCTACATTCCAATTCTTCTTATACAAAACAACAACAACAAAAAAGCAGCGTTTTTTTTTTCACTTTGTCTGATTTCTACCCCCTTTGCCCCCTTTATCATCCACTCTTTTTCTCCTCTCCAGTGCATTCTACTTCAATCTTCCTCTCCCTTTCTTTCTTTCTTAAGGTATGTGCCGTCCAGGTGAAGAACACTGGTAAGATGTATGCCTGTAAGAAACTGGACAAAAAACGACTAAAGAAGAAAAATGGTGAGAAAATGGCTCTCTCGGAAAAGGAAATCTTAGAGAAAATCAGCAGTCCATTCATTGTCTCTCTGGCCTACGCCTTTGAGAGCAAGTCCCATCTCTGCCTGGTCATGAGCTTGATGAATGGGGGCGACCTCAAGTTCCACATCTACCATGTGGGTGTGCGAGGCCTGACCATGAGCAGGGTGGTGTTCTACTCAGCCCAGATGACCTGTGGCGTGCTGCACCTCCACTCCCTTGGCATTGTCTACAGGGATCTGAAGCCGGAGAACGTCCTTCTGGATGATGTTGGCAACTGCAGGCTGTCTGACCTGGGGCTGGCCGTGCAGGTGCAGGAAGGCAAGCCCTTCACGCAGAGGGTAAGTGACGCTCTCTGCCCCAGTGTGGGGAAGGCGAAGGGCTGCTTTATTCCCAGGGGGAACAGAGCCTTAGAGCAATTCCACTCATTGCTTTTCCGAAAGCCCTTGAGTTGTCATTGGAGCTTTACGTGTGAGTTGAACTTGGTCTATGCTAAACCTACAGTCAGGGTCTAGGTATTGACCACTAGTTACCACCTCTCGGTGCTACGTTCCTGAGTCAGAAAAGCCTTAACTGGATAAGAAAAAGAAGGAAACCTTAACATGTAGCATATAAAAGTAAGGATCTCTTGTTGAGTGTGGAATGGGGATTTATATTGGATAAAGCTGAAATTTCAAAAGAAAATATATTTTAAAATACAGAGGCAATTGCTGTTGGTTTGGTTAATTTGTTCCCAAGTGACTTGTAGAATTTTTTTTTTAATGGAAATATTAAAGTAGGAAGGGAACACAATGGATTGTGGTAGGTTATATGTGTTTTGGTATCGTTACTTGATAACAGTACAGAAAAGGGGGACTTTTATACCTCTAAAACATGAAGTTGGGCCTCTCTGGTGACCTACGGGTTAAGTCTCAGTGCCCTCACCACTACAGCCTGAGTTCGATCCCCGGCCAGGAAGCTGACCCACATGGCACAGCAGACCTCACTTCTTGCCTGCTGCTCCCCTCAGCAGTGTACTTCAGTCAGCCCACCTGTTCTGCTTCCCACTCTGTCTCTGGTGAATCCTCTGCCCCACCCCCACCCCCACCTCTGGCTTACACCCCAATTCTTGTATGCATAAAAAAAAATAATTTTTTAAAGATTTATTTATTTATTCAGAACTGGGTACAGGCCAGAGATGTGGAGGGCGAGAGGCTTCACCAGACACAGAGTGGGGAGCAGAACAGGCAGATCGATGAAGTACACTGATGAGGGGAGCAGCGGACGGGTCAGGAGAGGTCTGCCACGCCATGTGGATCTCCTCCAGGGTAGGCGCCGGGGTTGGGGGGGTGGGAAATCTTCTTAGTGCTGTGTTTTAACCCGCTACCCACCAGGGAGGGCCTAAAAATAAATATTTTTAAAAGTAAATAAATAAATAAAATGTGAAGTTATAAATCGGAGTTAACTCAGTTAAAAAAAATTTAATTATAATTTCTCATTGTGTTACATGAACAATACAAAAACTCTGGAATTCTGATAATTCATTATTATAAGTTTCACACAAAGGTGACAGATTCCCCAGGAAGATGAGGGCTCAAGTCGGGTTCTTAAATATTCACATAAGACTTTATTTTTATGCTGTTTTGCAACTTACAAGGCAAAAAATCAGTCAGACAAGATTTGTAGCATGCAGATTACAGCAGCATGGAATCCTTTCTTGTGGGGGACAAGGAGCCCTTGGAGGTTCTAAGTATAGGACTGACATGAGTAAATCTGAATCTTGAAGGTCGATGAAGGCAGAGGAACTAGTTAGTCAGCTAATGAGTAGTCCAGTCTCAGATGATGATGGTGACTCATCATATAAGAAGGCAGGATTTAAAAAAATAAATAAATAAATAAAAAAGAAGGCAGGATTTAAGAAATAGGAGTAAATTAGAGCATTTGAAAGGAGATTTTGATGGGGTTTCAAGGCAGCTGGGTATGAGATAAGGGAAGGAGAAGGTCTCTAGCGCCAGTGCCCAAAGGAGGAACAGAGTTGGCAAGTGATTACATTACACATGAGGTTCCTAAGCAACAAGCAGGTAGAGATAATTGGTGGACATTTAAATTTAAGGGTCAAGTGCTGTGGAGAAAGGCCTGGTTTAAAAAAGGGGTTTGCAGTCATCGTGACTTGGGGAAGCAGCTGGTACCATTGATTCCCATGGAAAATAGTGTTGAGAAACATAAAACTGGGGGGTAGGGGGGGAAGGTCCTTGAAGCAATTAAAGAAGTAGGATGAGGGGCAGGAGCGGCATAGTCACAGGGGTTGTATCAGCTAAGCGTTGATTTCAGCAGCATATCATAGATCAAGATCAGTGGATCAAGACAGAGCTGTAAGACAGAGCTGTATTCCTGTTGTGTAGTGAGTAGTATAAAAATAAGCAGTGTCTAGCATGAGTTCAGCATCTGTAGGATGAGGGATTGATGCCTCTGTGGTTTTGGCCTTTTCCATCACAAGATGGCTGCTCTAGCCCCAGCCATCAAGTCCATGTTCCAGGAAAGAGAAAGACGAAAGGGCCAGGAACAATTGAGCATGCATACAATAGCTATGTGTGCTTCCTTTTGTGAAGATTTCCAAGAAGGTAACTTCCACTTGAATCTCCGTGGTTAGAACTGTTATCTGTTGGTGAAGCTGATAAATGACATGCTTGGAGGGTTATTCTTGTTATAGAAAGGAAGGCTGGGTATGGAGCAGGTAATGAGCAGCCTCTGCATGGGAGCTCAAGGAAAAGAGGTGATGCAAACTGTAGAATTCGGCACTGGGAAGTTGGGAG
>NW_004567115.1:7077231-7110217 GCF_000260355.1 Condylura cristata | reverse complement strand
AAGAAAAGGAAAAATAACAGATGGTTTCACTCATAGCAGGAGTATAAAGGACCAGGCGAGAAAATAATAATAATAATGAACAACTATATACCAGAGACATTTTACAGGGCTGGAGTGGGGAAGGGGATCAAAATGGAGGGCGGGGGTGGGGGGATATGTAGTGCCCTGGACTATGGTGATGGCATGCGGGTGACTCGGTGCTGGGAAACCCATGGGGATTACAACTGAGATGGAAAAAGGCACAAAATGATGTAAAAATAAACTATTATATTGTTTTTTAAAATCATGTTCCTTCCAAAGAGTCCCTTATGCTAATTAGTGATATAGCTCCACCTTGATGGTGGCTGAGGAGATCTTGTCATCTCTAAATCCCTTCTCAGAGAAAAATTTTAAGGACATTTCTTTCTGTGCTTTTTAAGAGAATGCTCCTGTGTATAGCTCTTTTGGAACTCGTGAGAATCTTTTAGGAATCTTGATATTGTCCGCTCTAACATGTATTTAGTGAAGTTTATTGCTTAGAAATTTCTGGCCCTCTTGCCTTTCCTGAGTCCCTCTCATGCTATGAGACCAAACTTCAGGGTTTAGCCCCAATTCAAAAAGTTTTGTCAGCAGGAAGAGTTGGTAGTGGGGAGAGGGATAGGTGTCAGGGAGCATGATTGGAAGTCATGAAAAGAAAGACAACAGAAAGGAACGCTTCTCTTGACCACTTTTCCCTCCATATAGCTAAAAAGATCCCTACATACTGCAACTACCACTTACAAAAGGGGCCCTTCCTGGTGGCGCAATGGGTTAGAATGCAGCACTGTAAGCCAGCTGCAGCCGTCTCAGTGCAAATTCGATGCCCGGGCCAGGAGGTGATCCATATGGTGCGGCAGACCCCTCCTGTCTCGCCCGCTGCTCCCCTCAGCAGTGTGCTTCGTTGATTTGCCTGTCTGCTACCCACTCTGTCTCTGGTGAATCCTCTCACCGCCCCTGCATCTCTGGCTTGTACCCCAGTTCTATGTGCATAAGTAAATAAATCCTTAACAAAAAATGGATTTTTAGGTTAATACAGTCACAACATTTCATAGAAGAAATGAAAAATGACACATTTGCAGGACTTCTGTAACAGCTAACATTCATTTCTGATGTCAAGGCACAGGTATACCTCAGAAATTTCACAGGTTTGTTTCCCGACCACCTCCATAAAGCTATGCCACAAGAAGGTGAATTTTTTGTTCTTCTGGGGTGTATGTTTATACTGTACTGTAGTCTATTAAGTATAATATATGTGATAGCATTATATGAAAGAAAAAATGTGTACACCTTAATTTAAAAATACTCTATTCCCATAAAAAAAATGCCAACCATCATCTGAGGCTTCATCAAGTCATAACCTTTTTGCTGGGGAGGGTCTTGCCTCAGTGGCTACTGGCTAGTCAGACTGGTGGTTGCTGAAGCTTGGGGAGGTTGTGGCAATTTCTTAAAGACAATGATGAAATTTGCCATGTCGGTTGTTCTTCCTTTCTCCAAAGATTTCTCTGTAACATGTGTTGGTGTTTGATAGTATTTTAGCCACAGTAGAGAGTCTTTCATAATTAGAGTGAAATATCTCCACCCCTGCCACTGCTTCAATCAATTCAATTTATGAAATATTCTAAACCCCTTGTCATTTCCACAACTTTCACCGCATATTCACCAGGAATAGATTCCATGTCAAAATCCACTTTCTTTACCCATCTGTGAGAATCAATTCCTCATGTGTTTAAATTTTTCATGAGATTGTAGCACTTCAGTCGCCTCTGTAGGCACCACTTCTAAAATTCTAGTTGTTTTGCTACTTCCACCACCTCTACTGTTACTTTCTCACTGAAGTCCTGAGCTCTTCAGTTGTCCAAAAGGGTCGAATCAACTCCTTCTAAACTGTTCGTAGTGCTGATACTTTGACTTCCTCTCAGGAATCACAAACATTCTTAAGGGCATCTAGAATGGTGAATGAATCCTTTCCAGAAGGGTTTCAATAGACTCTGCCCAGAACCCTTGGAAGGATCACTAGTTATAGCAGCTACAATAATACAAAATGTATTTCTGAAGTAATAAGGCTTACAAATTGAAATTACTTCTTGATTCTTATGCTGCAGGATGGATGTTGGATTAGCAGACAGGGAAACAACATCCATATCCTCACCTATCACCATCAGAGCTCTAGAGTGAACAATTACATTGTCAATGAGTAGTAATATTTTGAAAGGAACCCTTTTTTTAAAGTTTATTTATTTATGCATACAGAACTGGGGTACCAGCCAGAGGTGCAGGGGTGGTGAGAGGATTCACCAGAGACAGAGTGGGGAGCAGAACAGACTGACTGATGAAGTACACTGCTGAGGGGAGGAGCAGGCAGGTCAGGGAGAGGTCTGCTGTGCTATGTGGGTCACCTCCAGGGCCGGGGATCAAACTGATGCTGAAGTGGCTTTAGCTTCTTAGTGCTGTGCTTCAACCCACTGTGCCACCAGGGAGGGCCCTGAACTGTTTTTTTATGAGTAATATGTCTCAACAGTGGCTTAAACTGCTTAGCAAACCATGGGGAAACAAATGTACTCCCATCAGGCTTTGTTTTTCATTTTAAAGAGCACAGGCAGAGTAGATTAGCACAGCTCTCAAGGCACCTAGGACTTAATAAATGAGTAGCGGACTCAGCTTAAAGTCACAAGCTGTACTAGCCCCTAACGAGAGAGTTAGCCTGTCCTTCGAGGTTTCAAAGTCAGGCACTAACACCTCCTCTTCAGCTACGAAAGTCCCAAATGGCATCTTCTTCTATGAAGTTGTTTGGTCTACGCTGTATATCGCAGTGTAGTATAGCCAGCTTTATTGTCAAACTTAACTAGATCTTCTGGAAATCTTGCTCAGCTTCTCCATGTGCAGTTGCTGCTTCACTTTGCACTTTTATGTTATGGAGATAACTTCTTTCCTCAAATCTCAATAACCAACCTCTGCTGGCTTCACACTTTTCTTTTGCAGCTTTCATAGAATTGAGGAAAATTGGGGGTCTTGATCTGGTCAGTCTTTAAGGGAATGTTGTGGCTGGTTTGATCTTCTATCCAGACCACTACATTTCTCTCCACATCAGCGATAATGCTGCTTCATTTTTTTTTTTTAAAGATTTATTTATTTGTGCATACAGAACTGGGGTACAGGCCAGAGGCTCAGGGGCGGTGAGAGGCTTCACCAGAGACAAAGTGGGGAACAGAACAGGCAGATCGACGAAGTACATTGCTGAGGGGAGCAGCGGGTGGGTCAGGAGAGGTCTGCCACACCATGTGGTCACCTCCCGGGCAGGCGGGAATCGAACTCATGCGGAAGCGGCTTTAGATTCTCAGTGCTTTAACCCGCTGCGCCACCAGGGAGGGCCAATGCTGCTTCATTTTTAACATTCATGTGTTTATTGGAATATCTGCATCTATATCTAATTTCCTTCTAGAACTTTTCCTTTGTTAACTGTTTGGTATGAGAAATCTAGCTTTTATTTTACCTCAGCCTCTGACACGCCTTCCTCACTAAACTAAGTCATTTCTAACTTTTTATTTAAAGTGAGAAATGGGCAACTCTACCTTTCACTTAGAGACCACCAAGGTATTATTAATTGGCCTAATTTCAGTATTATCTTATCTCAGGGGATAGATAGGCCTTTAGAGATGGAGAGAGACAGGGAAATTGCTAATTGGAGTAGAAATTACTTCTTGATAATAACACTTATTAAGTTCATCATCTTATAAGAATGTGGTTTGTAGTGATCCCTGAACAATTACAATAATAATATCATGGTCACTAATCATAGAACATCAGAACAAATAAAGTGATAATGAAAAAAATCTAGAAATGGGCCCTCTCTGGTGGCACAACACGTTAAAGCACAACACTATGAAGCTGTCCACAGTCACAGCAGCAAGAGTTCGATCTCCAGCCAGGGAGGTGACCCACATGGCCCAGCAGACCTCTCCTGTCTCACTTGCTGCTCCCCTCAGCAGTGTATTTCAGTACATCTGCCTGTTCTGCTCCCCATTCTGTCTCTAGTGAATCATCTCATCCTCCCTGCATCAATGGCCTGTACCTCAGTTCTTGTAAGCATAAATAAACAAACCTATACAAAAACAAAAAGAAACAAAGCAAGAAAGTATGAGGCTGACATGTAAGGAGAGGCAAAACACTGGCCTGGGAGGTGGAAAACCAGGGTTGCTGTTTCAGCTTTATTGCTGGTCACCTCAGAACAGATTTAACCACTAAGCTTTTATGAATCTATAAGATAGTCTTTGAATTACTAGGAAGGAAAGACTTATGTACTCCAAAGATTAACATGGAATAAATTACTATGATTTGCTGGACTAACAGTCAGGGTTTTTTTGGGGGGGGGGGGGAAGAATGTTTCTTAAGAAAATGAAACTAAGGTTCACATAATACAGTCGAGAGGCTTGAGTTGATCCAGGTGTCTGAAGACACCCATGTCCAGCTCTGCCTTTCTCAGCAAAAAGGGCCACATTCTCAGGGTTCTGGCATGGCGACTGCCTGCAGCTCAACACACACCCTGCCTGCCACCAATACTTACCCCTCACTCCTTATGGAAACTCCTTTACAAATAGTCATGACATTACCCTTACAGGAGCGTGGAGAGGATCTAACCCAGGAAGGAGAGGAACGTGTTCTCCAGAGGAACACAGGATGGGAAAAGATATTAGGCCAAGATAGGAGGTGCCCCTGGGACCCGCTGTGATCTCAGTGGTTTGGAAAATTCAGATTTTGGGCCCCTTAATCAAGGGATGGTGGGACCTAGATCCTTTACAAAAACATTCTGTAAAGTAGGGACTATTATTAATTCCATTTCATACATAGAGAAATAAGACTCCAGGGTCAAGTATGGGCCTGCCTGGTGGTGCAGGGGTTAAGTCTCAGCACTATCAAGCTATCACCAGCCACTATAGCACAAGTTCGATCCCCAGCCAGGGAGGTGACCCACATGGCACCGCAGACCTCTCCTGTCTCGTCCACTGCTCCCCTTAGCAGTGTACTTCGTCGATCTGCCAGCTCTACTTCCCACGTTTCTGCTGAATTCTCTCACCTCCCGAACCTCTGGCCTACACCCTTATTCTTGTATGCATAAATAAATTAAATAAATCTTTTTTTAAAAAAAAGGCTTAGTCACCCACCCAAAGTCATCTTGCTAATATGCGATAGGAATTCAAGCACATCAGATTGAAAAGCACTTATACTTTCAGTTCCACCTTGTGTGTTCACACAAGGGAGAAGGTGGCCTTTGGTTTTGAAAGTTATATAAGGCTTTCCACAGGTAAAACTTGGAATAAGCACATGTGATAGTATTAGCATGTCTTCCTCAGTCTGGTTTGATATGAATACCAACCACAAGACTGCTTGAACTTCTGACAGAGTTAAGACTTTAAAAAATGAGTACCCTTGGCCCTCCCTGGTGGCGCAGCAGATTAAAGCATTGCACTAAGAAGCTTAAGCCACTTCTGCATGAGTTCGATTCCCACCTGCCCCGGAAGTGACCACATGGTGTGGCAGACCTCTCCTGACCCGCCCGCTGCTCCCCTCAGCAGTGTACTTCGTCGATCTGCCTGTTCTGCTCCCCGCTCTGTCCCTGGTGAATCCTCTCACCCTCCGCATCTCTGGCCTGTACCCCAGTTCTGTATAAATAAAATAAATAAATAAATCTTTAAGAAAAAAAAAGTACCCCCTAACCCTCCACACACACCTAGATAGGGATTAAAGTGAGTAATATCTCAGAGCTAAGCACCCCACACACATAGACATCATGCAATTAAACGTGGTCCCAGTCACTGTCCACATTCACTTGAAATAATGTGGTCAATGAGATAACAGGCAGATGAACACTTCTGTCTGTTCTCAACTAATGTCAACATGCATCAAATAAAACCAATTCCTATCACTTTTAAAAGACTCTGGGAAAATATTATAATAAAATCTATCAGTGGGGTACCTATTAGGACTTTTCAAATGCAGCATTTTATGTGAAAACAGTGACCTCAGATTTATGCAACATCAATCCTTAAAACTTGCTATTGCGTTTAGAATGGAAATGAAGTCATTATAGTGGCCACTGTCCTGCTTTGAAGCTTCTGGCCAACTCCTCACATTCACAGGGATGATGGACGACAGAGGTCGGGCATTGAACCTTTATTGTACTGAGTATAACCTAGAGACATACCAAGAAAGTGATGTTTAAAAGATCTCTGAAAGTATTTTATTGGAAGTCAACATTTATATATATCACACATTTTGATCCGTCCCCCAATTTTTTTCTCTTTGAGAAATTACTTCTGAGAACAAATTTAAAAGACATTCTAGTTACTTTCTGGTCACACATTGGTCTCCACTAAAATTATTACCACCATCACTGATTAAATTTAGTTCTTAGCAACTTTTCACCATTACAAAACTTTCAAATTTATTTTCAAAGTACTACCACTACTGAGGGCATTCAAAAATATTTAGTACAGTCTTGGAATTGCTTTTAACATCCCTTTATTCAAAAAGTATTTATTCATTTAACATGTTTATTGTTTATTGCCATTTCACCTGCCAAGACTGTGCTAACTCTGAAAAATAGAATGATGATCAAAAATGGGCATGATTTCCACCCTCATGGGGCTTACAATCCAGTGGGGAGACAGTACTTAATAATCACTCAGGAATGTAAAACTTCAGTTATGATAAATGCTGGGAAGACATGGTACATAGGCTCTCTAAGGAGGATTTGACTTCACATGTGAGAATCACATGTCTTTCACAGAGGAAATACAACTTATTTAATATCAAGAAGGCAGTAGGGAATTTACTCAGCAAAGTAGCTGGGATGTTGTCTTGGGCTGGGCTCCCAGGAAACAGACTGAGACAGATTTACATGAGGAAGATTTCCGAGGAGCTCTCTGAAGGGCTACAAGCTCGAAGAAGTCAGAGTTGGCCAGAAAGAGCCTCTGACTCATAGTGAGGTGGAATTAAGCCCTCAGGCGATCGTCAGGCAGTTCTGGAGTTGGGCTGGCTCTCAGAGTTGTCCAAACGAAGGGGCAGTTTGAGCGAGGCATTTCCCTGCAGCAGAGGGCAATTCCCAGAGGGGGTGCAGCTGTGAGCCATCAGTCTTTCATGGTCCCAGCCAAAGTTGGTTACATAATTCTTGGGGCTCATTGCAAAATGAAATGTGAAATGTGGGGCCTCTTATTCAAACATCAGACAAAAGCTTCCTCCTTTCTCCTCTGCCCTAGGTGTTTTGGGTTTTGTTATTAATGTTGTACTCCCTCAGGGTCAGCGTTAGTGGAAACCCACACAGACACCCAGGGCCCCTCTCTACCAATGGACCTGTGGAAGCATGTGTCTAAACCCCACCCTCCCTGCACCCCAGGACAGAGGGGAGCAACATTTGCTGAGCAGAGATATGGAGTGGGGGAGGGAGGTGGACAGACGAGGATCCATCCTGGGAGACAGGAAGGTGGCCAGAGTCAGGACTGTGAGTGACCCTGGGCTCCAGGCCCCTGGCGTATGTCCATCACTTCACTGGACTCAACAGCCAAAGCACAAATTCAGGCATTTGTCGAGACAGCCTGTATATAGCGTTAAACACCAGCACTGGCTGCACAGCACAGGGTTCTTCTCAACTGCCTTGGAGGTCAGCCTGGTCCTCACAGCCGGGGAGTAGAGGCCAGAACCCCAAGGAGGGTCTGGGTTGAGTACCCGGTAGCCCTTCCAGGAGGGGCAGGGTGTTCCAGACAGTGGGAACCGCCAATGCAAAGCACCTGCTGCTGTGGAGGAAATGAAGGGAAGCAGCAAGTGAAAGCACAAGGCCAGAGGAAATGTGATTCAGATGAAGCCAGAGAGGTGGGAGGGGCCAGGCCAAACCCGGATAACAGAGCATGTGGGGGACTTTGAAAGGGCTTTAGCAAGGGGTGAAATGCTTAGGTTTCTGGTTTGAAAAATGTACTCCTTCTGAAATAAGCACAGGTCAGATGATTATGGTCGTTTCTTTTTCTTAAAAGTGTATTTACTTATGCATGCAGAACTGGGGTACAGGTCAGAAGCACAGGAGCACTGAGAGGATTCACCAGAAACAGAGTGGAGAGAAGAACAGGCAGAGTGAGGCACAAGTACACTGCTGAGGGGAGCAGTGGGCAGGACAGGAGAGGTCTGCCAGGCCATGTGGGTCAGCTCCCTGGCTGCAGATGGAATTTGTGCTGAAGTGGCTAGGTTAGGCTTAACCCCTTGCACCACCACGGAGGGCCCAAGGTCATTTGTGATCTGGGTGAGAGATGGTGGCAGCTCTGCCCACAGAGCAGGAAAGGGAGCCAGAGAGAGCACAATAGATGAACTGAGATTTCAGAATGACTTGGGCCTACAGATGGTTTGGGTAAGGGGGAGAGAGGTGTCTGGAGTGACTTGCTAGTGAGGTGTTTTCTCAAGAACAGACTTGGACCTTGAGTTCAAACCCAGCAAACAAATGCCTGCCTTCCTGAAGCCCAGGTCAGGGAAGAGACCACACGGTAAAAGGGCAGGGAGGGCCCTCCCTGGTGGCGCAGCAGGTTAAAGCACAGCACTGAGAAGCTAAAGCCACTTCTGCATGAGTTCGATCCCCGCCTGCCCCGAGGTGACCACATGGTGTGGCAGAGCTCTCCTGACCCGCCCGCTGCTCCCCTCAGCAGTGTACTTCTCAGTCGGCCTGCTCTGCTCCCCACTCTGTCTCTAGTGAATCCTCTCACCGCCCCTGCACCTCTGGCCTGTACCGCATGCATAAATAAAAATTAAAAAAAAAAAAAACTTTTGAAAGGGCAGTGAGAGCAGGGTTGTCAAGCTGGGCGCATAGACAGGGCACCCAGCCCACCCGGTAAGGGGTCAGAAAGGATTCCTGGGAAATGGCAGCCAAATGACTCACAAGCCAAACAGAAGGTAGCCCAGGGGAGAGGAGGGGGAGTGGGCCAGCAAAAGGATCAGCATCAGTCGATGATCTCGACTGACGGTGAATTTGCCCTCCCAAGCACACGTTTGTTAGTGTCAGGAGACATTTTGGTTGTCATGACTGGGAAACGCTCCTGGCGTCAGGCGGGTGGGGATCAGGGGTGTTACTAAACATCTTATAATGCACAGCACAGTCCTCCCACCACAAAGAATGATCTGGCCCATGATTCCCTAATGGCCTAGCTAGAGGCCCGGGGCTCAGCCATAGAATAGGGTGCTCTGTGGCTGTCTGGAGTGTGGGGTCATAGGATGGGAAGTGACATAGTTACAGCTGGAGAGTTTTGCAGGTGTCAGGCCTTAGGGGACTAGAGGAGACAGACTAGGGCATTTGAATCAAATGCTAAGAGTGCTGGGGCCATTGAAGGAAAGAGACCAAATCAGCTTTAGAAGAATGTCCAGAAAGAGTGGTTGGGATGAGGGTAAAGGGGGAGAGAAGCAGAGGGGTCTGGGAACTGGGCAACGCAGACACCAGAAGGTTGCTGCCTGTATGAAGTTTTTGTTGTATGTCAAGCTATGGGACATAAGCTCATGTTGAAAAATCTAAATATCTTCAGATTAAGCACCAGTGATGAAATATATCCTTCGGGGTTCATGAGATGGAAGGAGCTCGAGCATGACGATCCTGCTTCTGCACAGGCTCTCCCCTGGCTTGAAGTGCTGGCCATGGGGACAGTGAGGACCGAGGCCAACCTGTGCTCCATGCACCAAGCCATGTGGGGTACCCTCTTCTGACTGGCACATGTATCCACACGGGCTGGTCTAGCCCTATATTGATTGACCTCAAACAAGTCATGCCTCCTCTCTGAGCCTTGTTAATACTGCCTGCCTCTTACGATTGATAAGAGGATTAAAAAACAAGGTTGATAAATGCCTGTTTAGCAGACCGTCAATCATGTGGCTGGCTCTCCAGAAGTGGTTGCTCATAATTATTGTGCCAGAAGCTAAGTACCAGCCCTCCCCAACTGTTGCTTGACTTCCTCCTTACCCGACAGGCATGCTAGCTGTGCCATGAGCCTTGGGGCTGCACTCTGTGCTCTGAGAGGCACCGAAACCTAGGCTGCAGCCAGTGGGCAGTGCACGAGGGCACAATGGAGCCAAGTAGCCACACGCAATTGTCTTGCCTCATTACATTCACAAGGAGCTACGTTTGTGGTCTTATTCCAAACATTTTGGAGGCATCGTGGAAAAAATGCATTGAAGGGCTATGGATAGATTCACAGGGTCATGAAGCACTGCGGAACACACCCCAGTGAAATAATCACAGCTACTGCTCTCTGACCATGTGTCAGGCCCAACCTTTAATGTGATGGAGTACTAGAGGCTTCTGGGTTTCTTTCCTCATGCAGCCACCTACTCGAGACAGCCAGTGCCAGGCTAACACCTATTGAGTTACGTGTCAGGCTTTTGGGAGGCACTCAGTGTGTCTTTCGTTTGAATCTTTATCAGTCCTATGAGGTAAGAGCAGAGGCTCAGAAAGGTTGAGTAACTGGCAAGGTGACCAGTTCCCGATTGGTAGAACTGGGATCTGAACTGATGCCAGACTCTATAGCTGCAATAATGCATTATTGCAGGGATCTCTCTTTTGAGTTCCCCGTGGGGGCGCTCTAAAGCAGGTGTCCTCTCAGGGGTGTCAGAGAGAGCAGGATGCCACCTCTGGTGAAGCTTATGTTCCCTGCCCAGGAAGTGGCTGGCTGAGTCAGATCGGTTAGGCAGCAAAAGCAGGCCCCGGGTGGCAAACACTTGTGCTTGGGGAGGTTGCAGCCGGGGGCCCAGCACTTGGGTGGAGCCGCTGGAGCTGAGTCCCCTGGGGTCTCAGGCCACATTCCTCCGAGGTCTGCAAAGGCCACCACTTAAAGGGGCAGAGAAGCAGCTGGGAACGAGAACAAAGCGGCCAGGGCCCCCCTCGGAGGAAGGAAGGAGTGAGCCCCAGGATACAGCTGATAGCGCTAAGCTCAGCTTGTTTTTTTCCTCTGCTCAACAGTTCTCCTGCCACGGCAAACAAAAGATGTACATTCTGATTCCCTCTTCTGTTTGGATTGTGCTGTCGAGTGGATCTGGTTTGTGATGAGCTGGGGGGAAAGAGGCATCCGCGGGTGGTTTCTTGCTCTGCTGGCCAGTGTGTTGGGTCTCTGCCGCCAGGAAACGCACAGAGCTTCCTTTTCTACTCCTTTCCCCCCTACGGGGCTCTTCTAGTCCAGCCTAGCCTGGCCACACCGAGAGCAGACATGGGGCACATCTATTAATGATAAGACTTAAGGTTGCCAACTTTTCAGAGTCAGTAGATGCTGGACATTTACCCGTGACCTTGACCTAGAAGGACCTACCGCGCCTGCCCTCACTCTTTCCGTGGACATGTGAAGCTATTAAGATGTGAACTCTGCCCGCTTGCTCGCTCACTGAAAGGCCCCTCCCTGTTCTCATCGCTGCCAAGGTCACGGTTCACTGCCTTTCAGAGCCACACTGAGACTTCTCCGAGTGCAGGATCCCTCCGCCTGGGCTCTGCCTGGTAGCTCTGGGCATAGGGGGTGAGTGATGCCAAGGGCCAGGTGGTGGGGGCCACATCTAACAGCAAGAGCAGTGCAGCCCGTATCTGCACAGGTCCCCACAGATTGCCTCTGGTCCTGCTTCCATGTAAGTGTGTCCACTTTCCTCAATACCCCAACAGCTATAGGTGACAGGTGGCTGTGAGCCTGCAGTGACTAACCAGTCTCATGTGCTGACTTTGGGTCACGCACCACTTGCTGCTCGCGGGCATGGTGGGGCTCTCAGGGTGGACTGCAGCCTCACCCGGCTTCCTAAAGCCTGTGAGGTCTGAATCTGGGATGCCCTGCCCTACTGGGTATACTTTGTTTTGCCCGACCAGATGTTGACTGTGTGGGTCTGCCAAAGGGCACTATAAAACCAAAAGCAAAACAAAAGGAAAGGAAAAAAAGATAAACCACACTCAAAAAAGCGCTGAGAGTTAGAGGCTGATGCTGGGTGTTCCCTAAAGCCCCGAGGATGGCAGTGTTTGCGGTTCTGGTCACAGGAACTGAAAGTGACTATTTTGATGGCCCCACCATGGATGTTTGGGGGGAGGGCCCCTTTGTAACCACAGGAGTTTACCGTACCCTCCAGAGGTCAGTGGGGCCGGGCCCCTGCCTCCTGCTGCTTGGCCCACTCTCTCCTCCCACCACGCTCTGCTCTGAGGAGGCAGTTCATATGCACAAGACAAATGGCATAAAGGGCAGGCAATTAATTTTTTCAGCTGGAGGCTGAGATGGAATTTGGGCACTCCAACTCTGGCGTGTGCTTTTAATTCCATTCTCCTCTGTGAAATACCTCCACTCTTCAAGGAGGTGGTGGCCTTCAAAATTCCCTCACTGACCTTTTCTGTCTTTAAAGCCAAGAGGTAAAGTCAGTCCTTAGACTGCATCTAAGGCCGCTGTCTTCTGCTCTTCCCACCTCACCAAGGGCTCAGCACTGTGATGATTGCAACCAACTCTTTATTTATTTCCGTGGGGAGGGAACAAGGTGGTCCTAGACCACAGTAACCACAGTACAGGGTCTGGTCCCCGTCTCCCAGCAGCCTCTGTGGGCAAAGCAGCCCAAAGAGCCCAACAAGCAAACCATGGAGAACTTGTTGGGACAGGGAGGGGATCCACAGAAGCAAGAATGGACTAAGACAAGAACTTAGTTCTTGTCAGTAGGGAGACAGAGGAGGGGGTTTAGTCCTGATGGGAAATTGGAGAGTTTAAAGAAAAAAAAAAAAAAAAAGACCACTTCATCTACTTCCATAGATGCAATGTAATGTCGTGTTCAATGCACAGGCCTGTGGGTGAATTGGAATGGGTAACCTTGAGCAAGATTTTAACCTCTCTGTGGTTCAGTTTTCAATTTGGCAAAATAAGGGGATAGTGAAATATTTGTCTCACAGGATTATTAGAAAGATGAAGCAAGAAATTCAGATAAGACACTTAAGAAAAAGTTTAGCATGTAATCCTCAATAAGTATTATCTATTATTATTCCCAACTTTTCTCCCAGCATAACTGAAATCCTTTGCTCAAGACAAGACATGTTCTCCACCCTTCCCCCTTTTACTGAGCGACTGGTGTTTATCCAGTGTCCTAATTAGTGGTTTTAATCCTTAAAGTCACTCGCCTCTGAAATCTGTAATTGGAAGGATGCCACATAAGGAGCAGACTCACAATAAATTGAATAGGGTTTACCAGTCCCCACTGTCCGAGTTTCATTTGGATGATGCTTATAGTCTTTCGTCAAGCCTATCCCACTCCAGCAGAACAGACAACCAGAAAGAAGCTGGTCTAGTAATTGTTAAGGGAAAGGTTGTCCTAAAGGAACTCTGCAGTTTTGTGGACTCCACCCATTACTACAGCTTTCTGGATTCCTCCTCCTACTCCAATGATTGGAAACTACAACTCCCAGCAGTACCAAGGAGAGATCTACAAGGACCCAAGGGTTGAGCTAAGCAGGCATTCTGGGACTTTGGGGGATAAATATGGAGCCATTTTTGTCCAATGGTCTCTCTCGCTTAGGAAATGGCTCTCAGGATGGTGTGATTAGGGGCTATCAGTTTGTTACAGAGCTCCCAGTCAGCCGAACTGGTAAGATATTCTAGTTACCTTGTATCTCTCTCTCTTTCCCTGGGTTGTTCCTTTTCCTTTCCCCTTTTGTAAATAAACTCATTATTGACCTTTTGTGTGTGCCTGCAATACAAATTTTAAGAATGCGGGTGAGGACCCACAGACAGGTGGCCCAGTTCACACTGGGGTGCCCTGTAACACTAACATATGGCCCAAGTGAGAGTTTTGGAGTAAAAGCCTATGCACAGAGAAATCTCAGGCCCTTCCTCACCTTGCCTCCTAGAGTGAGAACAAGGAGGCCACCACCTCAGAAGTGCAGTAAGGATTTCCTTGGGCGTGGGCCATGAGCATCCTAGTAGAAAGGGTCTGCAGATAGACCCTGGTAGAGCCCCACTGAATCATTCAGCAGGGTCACCCACACAGCAAAGACCAGTAGCTGTCAAGCTTCTAGTTGACTTTTGTGTTGTACACTTATATTTCAACAAATAGGCAAACATCACTTGTCATTTGAAAATAACCATCCAAACTCAATGCCAAAACAAACAGAAGAAGGAAATTTGTAGAAAACAGAAACAATGCTGGGAGTAGAATAGATTTTTAAAAAAATGTAAGATTAATATCTTTTGAGACTTAAAGGAGAGTATTACATCTGCTAACCAAGAGCTATAAAGGAAAGGCCTCTCTGAGAAGAGCAAAGATACTTGGGATTTAAAAATGCGTAAATATGTTTGCAAAACAGCATGGCTTAATCTCAAAAGCATTGCATTAAAAAAAAGATGTCACATGAAAAGAATATCTGTCATACAATTTCATTTATATGGAATGTAAGAACAGATAAAACTAATTTCTTATAACAGAAATCAGAAAGTGATTGCCTGGGAAGTAGAAAGAAATGGCTAGAAAGTGACACAGGGGAACTCCCTGAATAGATAGAATTGTTCTGAATCTGTCTTCACTTGGATTTGTTAGCTAGCATTTACTTGGGTTTGTTAGATTGTCAACATTCATCAAACAGAATAGCTAGGATCTGACTCCATTATTCTGTGTTATTCTTATATCAATAAAAAACATTTGCAGAAATGAAAAGTTAGTACAAGGATTGAGCATTCAGGTTCAGCTATCAATTTACGGAATATACAAAGAACAGAAGAATACGTTAAATGACACCACAGGGCTGGTCTCCGCAAAATCTGACTGTGGGAAGCTTGACAGTTAAGCCAGTGTTTTGCAACAAAATCTGAAGAAGAGAATACTGCAGGGAAGAGACATATTCAAGAGATTTAGGAGACATATCATTTAGTCATAGAGCATATTGTATGAACCTTATTTACATCCAGATTTAAAGAAACTGTTTAGAGGACAAGTATATAAGACAATTGAGAACACGTAAATATGCCCAAATAGTTGATAATATTAAATAGTTATTGTTATCCTTTCTATTGAGATAATAGGAATTGTGGTGCTTGGTTTTGTTGTTGTTGTTGTTTTTAAGTGACCTTATCTTTTAGAGCTTTGAAATACTTACAATGATATGATTTACAGGGTAATCTGGGCCAGGGAAAGTAGGTGGGGGTACAGATATAACAAGATAACAAGATTCTCCCTGTGTTGATAAACGTTAGAACTGAATATTGAGGATCCTCAGGTTATTATTCTAGTCTCTCTTCTTTTATTTATGCTTGAAGTTTTCCACAATAAAATGCTTCTTAAAAAAAAAAAATAATAACAGGCCCTCCCTGGTGGCTCAGAGGGTTAAAACACTGCACTAAGAAGCTTAAGCCATTTCTGCATGAGTTCGATCCCCGCCTGCCCTGGAGGAGATCCACATGGCACGGCAGACCTCTCCTGACCCGCCCGCTGCTCCCCTCAGCAGTGTACTTCGTCGATCGCCTGTTCTGCTCCCCACCCTGTCTCTGGTGAATCCTCTCACCCTCCGCATCTCTGACCTGTACCCCAGTTCTATGTGAATAAATAAATAAATCTTTAAAAAATAAAAACTTGGAAGACAAAAAAGAAAGACAAAAAAAGAGGGGGAGGGATGGAAAATAAGAGTGAAATATATATATATATATGAGTCTTGAATCTCAAAAACAGAGACAGAAAATGATCTCATATTATTATATGGGAAAATTTTCCAACCCCAACAGCCATTATTTCCAGCATGGTGAAGCAGCCAATAGCCAGGCCCATGAATAAAAAGAGTCCCATACATCACTGAGAAATGTCATAAAGCCTTACACCTTTGTACAGTTCTCCCATTGCCTTCCTTTCTTTCACAGATCCTGGGGGTACCACATCAAAACTGAGTTGTTCCTCCAATTTCAGAGTGGATGCAATATTGTATTAAGGGACATGGGCAGGTTCCAGAACAGCCACTGAGCGTCTTGATACACACCTAGAAGTGTACAGACAAGTTAGCTTTTCAGTTATTGTTGATTAATAGAAATGGCAGCTAGGAGGGAGCTAGACAGGTAAGCTCCCCCTTCTCTACTCTGTCTGTGGCTGTCCCTCTGTGATCCTTCCAGAAGACTCCCTTGTGCCTGGCTGCACCAGCATCCTGCCTGTACGCCCTGTGCACACCCTATGACTCCCTCCTTTTTCCCCCTCTACCTTGTATTATGGAAACCTTCAAGCATACAGTAAAATGGAAAAAAATTTCACAGCAAGCACCTGACTGCTCTTTACCTTGAGTTTATCTTTAAGATTTTAAAAAGCTTTGTTGATATCTACTCTAATTACCATAAAAATTGTACCCATTGAAAGTGTACAGTTTAATGGTTTTTAGTATCTTCACAGAAATATGCCAGCATGATAACAATTCTACTATTTTCTTTATCCAAAACAGAGTACCCTGTACTCTTCAGTAATCACTCCCATATCCCTCTCTTCCAGTCCTTAGAGATCAGTAATTTCATTGAAATTGCCAGTTTTGGATATGACATAGAAATAGGATTATGCAATATGTGGTCTTTTGTGACTGACTTCTTTCCTCTAGCATAATGCTTCAGCATTCACCCTTGTGACATTCCTTTTTAGGGTTGAATAATATTCCATTGCATAGATTGGATTAGATTGGCTTCTCATGTCTCTGTCCACCTTCCCATCCCCTATCCGTCCATTCAATCATCATTTTGTTGCCTTGATGAAAGGCTCTGTGCTTTTATTGCTGCCTCCATGCAGAACTTTTATCCCATGCCAAAAAAATGAAACATTTAACATTTTACTAAGCACATGTTCATCCAGCTATTGTTCTGTTCTAGGTGGAATCTTTTGTAGGAACTGCTGCTATTCAAAAGGGCAAAGTTCTTAACCAGCCAGGGTCAGCCTGAAGCTACCCAACTAGCTGGGAGGAACCAAGAGGCAAAGAGACATGATGGGTGATGGATCCTGCAGGGACCTTACCCCTAACTTTGTTCCTGACAAGTCTCTCTCCTGTTTCCTTTAAAATACACCCTTTCTCCATGCCCAGAAAGAAGATGCTTTGGAACATGAATTCCCACTTCTCCATGGCTTGCCAAGCAATAATGTTCTTGCTCAGCTTTACCAAACGTAGTCGTTGTATTAATTAGCTTACAGTCAACCCCAGACAGCTGACCCTCAGAGCTGGTGACAATATCTTTTATATATTTTAAAGTAAACTCATTCTCCTTTGTCTCAGCCCTCAGCACCTTCACCTTGCGTGCCTCAAAGCTCATGTCTATGGCCAATCTATGTGCAAAGGAGGCTGGGAAATGGGACACTTAGCCTTCTGGTCTCTATATCAGAGGGAGGCAAGGGAAAAAAGAACCTGGGGATGGGTTTTGCAACCTTGACATACAGTATTTCTTGATCGCATTCACATCTCCCTTGCCAACTTCCCCTCCCACCATTGCATCCCAACACATCTTAGATTCCAGAAGTCAAATGTCCTCAAATTCCCTAACTCCATCTGCACATGTTTATTAACCCTCTCTGGGTGACACTCTTCCCTCGATTCAGCCCAGATGTCACTCTTCAGGGAAGTCTGCCCAACACACACACACACACACACACACACACACATACACACACACACACACACACATCCTCCAGCTCCCCTGTGCCTGTTTCACACTCTAATTTTGATGGCACCTACCCTACTTTATTGAATTAACCCTTTGACCCATGTTCAACCAGCTGTTTATCATCAAGGGCAGGGGCCCAGGAGTTATGTGTTTGGTATCCCTAGAACTCACTACAGGAAATGGCTCAATGTTTATTGAATAGTGGACAGAAAATATCTAGTTACCATCTTTACTGCTGTTTATTTTAACAAATGCTTGTTGGCCATGCACCAAGGAAGGCTCTTCAGTCAGTACCTGGGTTGGACACGAAGACAAGTAAGACTGTATCCTGGGCCTCAAGTCACTTCTGTCTGGCAACTGAAAAACTGGACAAGTTGCCAGGACAACAGATTTAAACCAGGACTGTCCCAGGCAAACCTGAACATTTGGTCACCCAAATTATAGATCAACTTCTATGAAAACAGTGGTGCCTTGCTGACTCATGCTCAGCCATTCAGATCCCATTCACTTCCAGAATTTTCTTGCACTGGCCAGTTACTACTCAGTAGTGCTTGTTTTTCATTGTTGTTATCCATGCAAAAATTATCCACAAAATTTAATTTTCTTAAGACTCGACATGTACTGTACCCATATAAAAATATAACAAGCAATTAGACATAAAATAACCAGTTAATGAACAGCTAAATACTTTCCTACCTGTTTTGATACTGAAATGCATTTTGTAATCAGTGTGTAAAGTCCTTTACCTATAAATTTTCTAGTGTTAACAACAGACGATGGTCCGTTGTCTTTATTGATGGCATTTGGGTGTTACAGCTTATTATCATTATGAATAGACTGCGGACATCTTGATATAGGTTCCTTTTCCTTTTCTCTGAGCAATGTATTTGAGGTGTATACTCCAAAATAAAATAAATGGTTGAAGGACAGGAACAGTGGACAAGTCATATTTTCTATTGCTCTATGTCTTTTTCTCTAAAAGTCTCAGTCAACTACAGAGCACATCTGTTTCTGACATCTTTACCAATAGGTTATATATTTTCATTTTAATGTGCAAACAGAAGTCTATTGTCACTTTAGGATATTACATAGTTTTCAGTTTTTCAACAACTACAGAGACTACATATTATAGATTAATCAAATTAATTCCACTTAATTTTTGTGGAAACATTATAATGTAAATATATTCTTTAAAATGATAATGTGTGCTTTAGATTTTCATTAAATATTTGTTGAATGAATGAATGTATTAAATTTATATAAACAAAAAGACGAAATGAATGAATGCATTGAATTTATATAAATGATCACAAAAAAAATATAGCATGAAGTATCTGGAGTAGTTAAAGTCAGAGAGACAGAAAATAGAATGGTGGGGGCCCTCCCTGGTGGCACAACAAGTTAAAGCACAACACTATGAGGCTATCCACAGCCACTGCAGCATGAGTTCGATTCCCTACATGGTGCAGCAGACCTCTCCTGTCTCGCCTGCTGCTTCCCTCAGCAATGTATTTCAGTAGATCCTCTTGTTCTGCTCCCCACTCTGTCTCTGGTGAATCCTTTCACTCCCACCTGCATATCTGGTCTGTACCCAGCTCTTGTGTGCACAGTGAATAAATCTTAAAAAAATAAAATAAAATGAAATGATAGTTGCCAGGGGCTGGGAAGGCTGAACAATGAGTAGTTGTTCTAAAATAGTTTAAGTTTTGCAAAGTGAAGCATTCTGGAGATTGGTTGCACAATATAGATGTACTTAATATGCTTGAACTTTACACTTAAAAATTATTAAGATGGGGGCCCTCCCCGGAGGCACAGCACGAAGAAGCTAAAGCCACTTCAGCAGGAGTTCGATCCCGACCCCACAGGTGATCTACACGGCTCTGCAGACCTCTCCTGACCTACCTGCTGCTCCCCTCAGCCATCTACTTCATCAGTCGGCCTGTTCTGCTCCCCACTCTGACTCTGGTAAAGCCTCTCACCACCCCTGCACCTCTGACCTGTACCCCAGTTCTGTAGGCATAAAAAATATTTTAAAAATTATTAAGATGGTAAATTTTATGCTGTATTTTATCACAATTAAATATGTACATATAAGTATATCTATATCTAGCTAGCTAGCTATTAATTTCTTTTTAAAACCCAATGATCACTAGAGTCAAGCTTAAAAAAATCCTATGCACCTTTTCCTTTTGATTGGACTGGATTTATTTTTACAACCAGCACAAAGAGAAAGAGGAGAAGCACCCACTGTAAGTCCTCTGGGTCTTTAAAAAAAAAAAAAAAAGATTTATTTATTTATTTATGCATTCAAGAACAGGGGTACAGGCCAGAGGTGCAGGACAGTGAGAGGATTCACCAGAGACAGAGTGGGAAGCCAAACAGGCAGATTGACTGAAATACACTGCTGACGGGGACAGGGGATGAGACAGGAGAGGTCTGCTGTGTCATGTGGGTCAGCTCCCTGTCTGGGGATGGAACTCAAGTTGCAGTCACTGCTGATAGCTTGATAAGTGCTGTGTCTTTAACCTCTGTGCCACCAGGGAGGCCCAGTTCTCTGGGCTTTTAGAACTTAGAGTTGTTCCTTTGGCCACATGCATGCCAATCTACAAGAAAGGTGATATTGTAGCCATCAAGGGGATGTTCAAAAAGGAATGTCCCACAAATTCTGCCATGGCAACACTATGATGTTTTCCTGCATATAGTCAACATTGTTGTAAACAAACAAGTAAAGGCTAAGATTCTTGCCCAGAGAATAAATGTTACATATTGACTATAATAAGCACCCTAAGAGCCAAGATATCTCCCTGAAATGTGTGAAAGAAAAGGAGCAGAAAAAAAGGAAGCCATTAGAAAGGTACTTGGATTCAGCTGAAGTACCAGCTTGTTCCACCCAGAGCAGCAAACTGCATGAGAACCCAAGGAGCCTGAGCTGCTGGAACCCACACCCTTGAAGTCTTGGCTTGATAGGTGTGGAAATTAAATAAAATTAAAAACTTCTGGGCTAAAAAAAAATAAGCTAGCTATCCAATAATCTGTACATAAAAACAGCCAGCATTTAGGGGATCTTAGAGATAGCCACTTGAACTTTTCACATTAGGTAAGGTGAACAGATTTAAGAGAGGCGAGGCACTGGCCCTTAGCCATCTGTTTGCAGTTATATGCCAGCCAAATCCACTGGCAGAATGGGTCACATGGTGCACACATACTGCCCCAGAAGCTCCGGAAAAGCAAGGAATAGAGTAAGTCAAACATAAAGGTTAAAAGCATTGCCTCTCCCACCTAATTAGAGCTCCCGTAATAAGGTAAGAAAAGAAGGGTTATTGAACAGTCCGCCCTCATCTGTTCCACTCACTAGTGTTTTTGTTTTGTTTTGCTTTTTGTTTGGGGTATTACAGGCTGGAACCCATGGTTATATGGCACCTGAAATCCTCATGGAAAAGGCGAGTTATTCCTACCCTGTGGACTGGTTTGCAATGGGGTGCAGTATTTATGAAATGGTTGCTGGACGAACACCATTCAAAGATTACAAGGAGAAAGTCAGTAAAGAGGATTTAAAGCAAAGAACCCTGAAAGAAGAAGTCAGATTCCAGCATGATAACTTCACAGAAGAAGCAAAAGATATCTGTCGACTGTTCTTGGCTAAGGAACCAGAGCAACGCTTGGGAAGCAGGTAAAGCACCGTGTGACGCAGATGATGGCTGATGTCAGCATTACCCAGGGGATTTGGAGAATACCTTGAATTAATGGCAAAGCCTTGGGATTAAGTAGTAGCATTATTTTTCTTTTATGATCTGCTTATTATGTAGGTCAGTATTTCTCATACCTTCTAACCTTATGAATACTTGATACAATTCATAAGATATATTTCAAAGTGAAAAAATACAAAATAACATACACTAAAAGAAGAAAAAGAATACATGAGTCAAACACTTGTATAGAATATTTCTAGGAAAATAAATAAGGACTGTATATGGTTGTTGCCACTATAAAAGGAAATTAGAGGATGGTGTAGGGATGCAAATAAGGATTAAGTTGATTATCTTTTGAATGTTGAACCATGGGAATAAATTTTTTAAAGAAACTATCAATACTGGCCCTCCCTGGTGGCACAGCGGGTTAAAGCACAGCACTAAGAAGCTAAAGCCTGTTCCAGAGGTCGGAGGTGACCACATGGAGCCAGACCTCTCCTGACCCGCCTGCTGCTCCCCTCAGCAGTGTACTTCGTCCATCTGCCTGTTCTGCTCCCCACTCTGTCTCTGGTGAAGGCTTTCACGGCCTTGAGCCTCTGGCCTGTACCCCAGTTCTGTGTGCACAAATAAATAAATCTTAAAAAAAACAAAAACCTATCAATACTGAGAGTCACAAGAAATTCTTCTGTTCTTAAGCATTTCCATAAAATATCACCAGTCAACAGATATCTAGTGAGTACAGATGATTTTGCCAACTATAAATATAGTTAAAGTCAGTTTTGATTAACAGTCATGTTTTACTGCTTGCAATGAACAGTCAGATCAAGGTATTTTAGAAGTGAAAAAAAAAAAAAAAGCTAATTTGTGAAAAGACCCTTGACCATGGGACAGTGTTACTTAGGGAGAAAACCAAAGGTTTTAGAACCACAAACATAAACTCACATTCCAGCTCTGCTGTACATGAGTCATTTTACTTCATGCAATTGAATTGCTGAGTCTCAGTATCCTTATATGTAAAATGGGCTTTTTTGTTGGATGGTTTATGTGTTAACTCGACTAGGTCACAATGCCCACTTGTTTGAGCAAATCTTATGCTAGATGTTTCTGTGCAGGTGTATTTTTTAAAAAAAGACTTATTCATGAATACAAGAACTGGAGTGCAGGCCAGCGGTATGGGTGGGGAGTGGATAGAGTGGGGAGCAGAACAGGCAAATCTACTGAAGTACACTGCAGAGGGGAGCCACAGGAGAGACAGAAGTCTGCTGCACCCTGTGGGTCAGCTCACTGGCAAAGGACCACCTCCTGCAGCTGTGGCTGAGGATAGCTTCATAGTGCTGAAACTTAACCCCTTGCGCCACCAGACAGGCCCTTCGGTTTTTCAGAGATGAGGAACCGGTAGTCTCTGATTAAAGTGGATTAGTCTCCGTAATGCGGGTAAATCATCCAATCAGTTGAAAGTGCCAATAGAAAATGACTGACTCCTCAGGGAGAAGCGGGACTCCTGCCAGTAGACCACCTCTGAACTTGAACTGCAACTCTTCTGTCTCCAGCCTGACAGCCTACCTTGTAGAAATTGGACTTGCCATGCTTCAACAATCACATGAGTCAATTTCTTAAAATATGTAAACCTCTCCCTGTGTTTGTGTGTCTGTGGCTATCCATGTATGTATGCCACATATACATATATGTGGTGTGCATGGTATGTGATGACACACACACAAATGTTGTCAGAGAGGAAAAACCTTTCCTCTACTTAGGTTTGGGAATGAAGGCCTAAGGTTAAAGTAAAAAAAGAGATTAACCAAAAAAATGCGTAGTACACAGAAAAATGTGACTAGGAGCTTCTATACAGCATAGTAAAGGAGAGGAGAAGAGAAGGGCACTTACGTGAAAACAAATGACATCTTAGGAATGATGTGGAGGAAGGATGCCTTGAGGGAAAGAAATGACTTTTAGGAGAGAAGATGGATCCTTGGGAGAACAGATGGGAGATATGATAGCTTTGTGACAACTCTAGTTAGATGTGCTGATTTCTATCACTGGTGATTAGAGTCCATCCTCCCTGTCTCTAAAACTGAAACTTCCTGGGCAATAATTCATCTTTTAGCATTCTTTTGGGAAGCCCTGACTTTAGGCAAATAAAGAAAGGTCAAAAACGTACATCTTTGACTCTCAAATGTCATCATTAGCATAAAATAATTTTAAACTCACAAGGTCCATGTGGTGCTTTCTGAACCCCTTCAATATTTGGTAAGTTCTGTTTCTCTGGAAAACACTAACTACTACAATGGACTATTATGCGGTTTTGATACAGTTTGTAAAGTTTCATGTAATATATGTTAGAAATCATTCAATAGGTGATAGCAGTTATTAATGTTGTAGGGAAATAAATACTTTGACTAAACTGGGAGCTTGAATGTCTTAAATTATGGATCAAGTCTTCAAAATTTAAAAACATGGCCCTTCCTGGTGGCACAAGGGGTTAAAGCACAGCACTATGAATCTATCGCAGCCACTGCAGCACAAGTTCAATCCCCTGCTAGGGATGTGATCCACATGGCTGACAAAACTCTCCTGACCTGCCCGCTGCTCCCCTCAGAAATGTATTTCAGTAGATCTGCCTGTTCTGCTTCTCACTCTTGTCTCTAGTGAATCCTCTCACCCTCCACACCTCTGGCCTGCACCCCAGTTCTGTATGCATAAATAAAAAATTTTTAAAAGCATATACACATAAAGAAGTTACAATAATAGAGTAGTATGACTGATTTTGTTTAATATTTATTTATTTATGCATACAGAACTGTGGTATAGGCCAGAGGTGCAAGGGCAGTGAGAGGCTTCAGAGGGAGACACAGTGGAGAACACAACAGGCAGATCAACGAAGTATACTGCTGAGGGGAGCAGCAGGTGGGTCAGGAGAGGTCTGCCGTGCCATGTGGGCCAGGGATCAAACTCGCACTGAAACAGCTGCAGCTAGCTTGCAATGCTGTGCTTTAACCCACTGCCACCATGGAGGGCCATGACTGATTTTTTAATATCACACCAGAAGTAAGGCAACTAAGTCACTAGATATTCCAGGCAGTGTCAGAGGAGGTTCTAAAACAGGCTGTTTTAGCTCAAAATATTTGAGCATGGAGGTTTTCATTTTTTCCCTGACTTTTTAAAGGGACCAAAAAAATGCATTGGTAATAATTTTCAAAGTTTAACAGATAATCACACTATGTGAGTATTTGAAAGCATATGGTACTCTGCATTTATGTGAACTAAAATGTGAAACTGGTTTTTCTGTGTAGATTCCAACATGGTATTAATATGATCAGAATAAATGGTAACAATTGTCAGGGTATAAAGAAAATTATCCCATACAACTCTGGGATCTTCAAAGCTGGCAAATCATCACACGCACATCAGAAATACTGATAAGAGAAAAATGACAAAAATAAGTTTTGTAATAACATGTGGACCTCCTCTGTACGTAGAAGAAAGCCAGTAAGATGGAGTAACCCCCACCTGTATGGCTTCAAGATACCCTCTTAAATAATCTCAGCTAAGACAACAGCCTTGAGGGGAGGAGGAGAGTAAGTTATGGGAGTTTACCAGAGAAAACAGAGTAAGCAAAAGTAAAACTACTAAGCAGATTTATATTCTGCTTTCTCCAGTGAAATGAGTTAAGGAGATCAAGTCTTCCCAAAACAGTGAGGGACAAGCCTTTACAGACAGACTTTTCCTTCACAGATGTAAATATCTCCTTCAAAAGTCCCTCCTGTGAAGCAAACCTTCTTCCATAGAAGACATTCTTTGGGGGTGCTGGATTTTGCTCCCCTACACAAACCAACCCCAAAGTGTCCAAGACTCCAAGCGAAGGAATTATTGTTCATTCACACTGAGTCCAGATTGGGTTCACCAACTCTCCAGGGTATCTCCCTCTGAGCCCAGATTTGGGCACACAGCCCACTTCCATCTTACAGTTTCATTGGTGCCAGTGCCTTCCAGCTGCTGTGGTAAGAGAAGAGAAACTCAGAGAACCTAAATTTTGTGCTGCCTGGGTCAGGAGTGACCACTTCACACATGACTTCATACCCACTCAAGCCCTGCCCTCTGGTGAAGGGCTGGCCAGTGGTGTAACCCAGAAAGCAGACAATTGGGTACAGTGACCACAGACCATCTCTGCCATCCAGGCTCTCGAGGGCAGGGGAATGTAAGAGGGCATGCCAATGGGAACAGGGGCCTGGGGGAGTGAACTGTCTCTCTGGGCATTCTCCCAGAAGGGATCGTCCCTGGCATGGTGTGCTTGTTGGTAAATCTATCAAGCATTTATAAGCACACTTTGGGTCTATAAAATTAAATGTTGACCAACTTCTTCAGGAAAATGCCATCTTCAATCCCTGGATCTTTGCTTGAAGCTACTCCTTCAAGCAAAACCTTTTTTCATAAGGCATCTGTTATTTTGACAGTTTTGAATAAAACTGTTTACAACATTAGAGAAAAGGCATATAAAAACCAGCTGTGAAAGAGAAAACCTTCCAACAATTTCATTCCAACTCTTTGTGTTTTTAAAAAGTTCATTCACATAGGATAACATTTGATTAATATAGCAAGTGTCCTCCAGACTACATGCTGGCCACGTGCATCCCACAGCTGGGAGGCCAGGTCCCTGCCCCCCGCTACTTTCATAAGCTTTTGAAATGAATGAAAACTGTTTCTTCTTTTACACATCTCTACAGAGGACTTCCTCTTTGTCTTCCTGGGGCTGTGAGTTAATTTTACAGAGAAGCCAAAAGTTTTCCTGAGCCTCTCACAAGAGTTCCAGGTAGTCAATTATGGTGTTCCCGATACAATAAAATAAAACTTCTTGGGGATGTTACATATTACATTCTGATTAGTCAGTGCAGTAGAATGAGAACAAATAATCACAAGTCTCTGACTGAAGTGCTTCGCCAGCACTCAATTTCAGGCCAAAACCCACTGTTCTGGGCAGACCAAACTCCGCATGTCATCTCGTGTATGGGCAGGTAGTAGCTTTTCTTCACCATTATAAAAAATCTTTGTACTCCTATGTAAGTTTTAACACAAGAGCCTCTGTTCATGCACTGACAAACATCCCACTCCTATAAGCAAGAGTCTTCCTGCTGATGCCAGTTTGGCTAAAGATGTTTTGTATAGCAACCTCCTCTTCAATTTCTCCCAGATGAACTGGGTCGTAATAGGCAAATGACCCTGCCGGGGAATGATTCAAGAGAAAAATAAGCTTCATGCTATTTTTATTTATGGAAATATAGTCTCTAATGTAAAAGATCAAAGTGATCAACTCTGTGATGGCCCAGAAATAGGAATAGAAGGAATCGTGGTTGGAAAGCCTAGACTTTCGGGGTTACCTCAGCAACCCCAACATTTATTGGGAAAAGGCATAAGGTGCATCTAGTTGGGGATGTTAAGGAACATAAAGAAAGTTTTAGAGTGGGCCATAGTCCCCTTGTCATTAATAACTAATTGCAAAAAGGCTGCTGTTAGCCATCCTGATGGACAAGGCAAGGCCACCCAGGTCTGCATGCTTGAGAGCTTAACCTGGAAACAGTTCAGCCTGATGTGAAGACTGGTCTGGCAAGTTTCCTGGCCTGACTGAGTTCCCAGGTGTGCTCTGTTTATTAAAGCTGTGCAGTCACTTCAGTATCTTCCTGGCCTCTGGGACAGGGTGTTCGTGTCCTCTGGCAGTCAAGGTAGTGCTGGCAGCTGGGCCCAGTCCAACCCCTTTGTTCTCTTGGAGATACAGGTCTGAGGTTCATTCTTGATCTATCTACTTGGATGGAATGGTAACTTAGTCTTTGTTCTACCACATTTATCAATCTCTCTGATTCTTCCTCCTGTCCCTCCCCACTACCACCAAGAAAATCTCCAGGATATGGTGAATGTTACTATGTAACTTATTATGTCTCAATAAACATAACTTGTTTTAAAAATGCACTCTCAGGATAAAAAAGATGTGGTACATATATACAATGGAATATTACTCAGCAACCAAAAAAGAGAAACACCTGTCTTTTGCAGCAACTTGGATGGAGTTGGAAAAGATCATGCTTAGTGAGATAAGCCAGAAAGAGAAAGAAAAATACTGGATGGTTTCACTCATAGCAGGAGTATAATGGACCAGGCGAGAAAATAACAAAAATAATGAACAACCATATACCAGAGACATTTTGCGGATGTGGAGTGGGGAATGGGATCAAAAATGGGGGGGGGAGGGAAATGCACGGGATTATGGTGATGGCGCACGGGTGACTTGGTGATGGGAAACCCGCAGGGATTACAATTGAGATGGAAAAAAAAATGTACAAAATGATGTAAAAATAAACTTTTGTAATAAAAAAAAAAGTGCACTCTCAGATCATACTTAGTGAAATAAGCCAGAAAGAAAGGGAAAAATACCGGATGGTTTCACTCATAGCAGGAGTATAAAGCACCAGGGGAGAAAATAATAATAATAATGATGATGAACAGCTGTATACCAGAGACATTTTATGGGGGTGGAGTGGGAAATGAGATCAAAAACAGTGGGGGGAGGGAAGTGCACTGGACTATGGTGATTTGGTGATGGGAAGCCTGCGGGGATAACAACTGAGATGGGAAAAGAAATAACATGATGCAAAAATAAACTACTATATTATTTTTTTAATGCACCCTCAAAGCTTCAGTTTATCTCAGGAGCCCTCCCCAAGGCAGCACTCCACAGGATGTAAGACATACAGACATTGGTCAGTAGGTTCTAGGAGATGGTGACCTGTGTGTCTTTTTGTCCCCTGTTGGCTTTTGGAAGAGAAGAGACATGTGTAGTATTACATGATGTCCCTCTTTATACCTATCTTTTCAGTAGGGGCATAACAGGAAAATCCCAGAAATTCTGGAAAGGGTAGTGCTGAATCAGAACAATCTAAGAAGTGGCTGAATCATACTTCCCTCCAACTGATTTAATATAACAACATTTGATTATAATATAACAACATTTTTATTTAATATAACAACATTTGATTATAATTTTTTCCTTTGAAAATCTACCTGTATCTTCTGGCTTTCTCAGATGTATAGCAACTTACAAGCATGCAGTTCAAAATGCCATTAAAACAGGGTTGCTGTGACCGTTGAATATGGTCACATAAGAAAAGGGTTTACAGTTTTAGACTGAGGGTAGATTCTGAGTAAATGTAAGTTATTCTCATTATTGTTGTTATGCTGTCATTATTATCTCTAATCACCTTCTGGGCAGAGTCAGCCAGTGTCATCACCTGACATGGGGGAAGTCTCTGAAAGGAGCGTATGAGAAAATATTTTCCAGCCTTCTCCTAGAACCTTTTTGATAACAAGAATAAAAAAAAAAGAAATATCGGAAATGTGGTTCATTTCTATTAAGATTGATTTCGGCAGAAGTTGACTTCTTCCCAAAAGAAGACATTTCTTAGTCAGACCACTGTAGCTAGTCACATTAAAAATAATAAAGGGGGGCCCTCCCTGGTGGCTCAGCGGGTTAAAGCACAGCACTAAGAAGCTAAAGCCAGTACCTCATGAGTTCGAATCCCGCCTGCCTTGGAGGAGATCCACATGGCGAGGCAGACCTCTCCTGACCCGCCCACTGCTCCCCTCAGCAGTGTACTTCGTTGCTCTGCCTGTTCTGCTACCCTCTCTGTCTCTGGTGAATCCTCTCACCCTCCACATCTCTGGCCTGTACCCCAGTTCCCTATGAATAAATAAATAAATCTAAAAAAAATAATAATAATAATAATAATAAAGGGGGCCCTCCCTGGTGGCGCAGCGGGTTAAAGCACAGCACTGAGAATCTGAAGCCGCTTCGGCATGAGTTCGATTCCTGCCTGCCTCCTGCCCCGGAGGAGACCACATGGCGAGCCAGACCTCTCCTGACCCGCCCGCTGCTCCCCTCAGCAGTGTACTTCGTCAATCTTCCTGTTCTGCTCCCCACTCTGTCTCTGGTGAAGCCTCTCACCGCCCCTGAGCCTCTGGCCTGTACCCCAGCTCTATATGAATAAATAATAATAATAATAATAATAATAATAAAGGGGTGGGGAGACACTTGAATCTGATATGACAAAACAGCACCCTTTTTATTTTTTTAAACTTAGAATTACAAAGACCAAAGAAATTATTCCTAAAGATCCCCAGGTTTCCATGGAATCCCTTTCCTGAAGGGTGCGCTAGGCTTATTGACTTGTTTATAACCAATAGGAAGTGGAAGAAGTGATGAAATGTCACTTTTAATATTAGGTAATAAAAAGAATGTGACTTTGTAGCTAGATCTGTCTCTCACACCCCCCACACTGCCTGCAATACCCACATCATTTGCCTTATAAAAAGCCAGCTATAATGTTATAAGGCAATCAGTGAAATATTTTGTAATAATTCTAAGAACATTGTGAGAGATGATACCTTGCCAATAACCACATAGTGATCTCTGAAGCAGATTTCCAGCCCTCTTGCAATCCCATTTAACCTTCAGGTAAGACCCTCACCAACAACTCTACTGCAGTTTCAAGCAAGACCTTAAACCAGAAGAAGCATCCAGTTAAGCTATGTCTGGTTTTTTGACCCACAGAAACTGTGAGAAAAATAAATGTCTTAAGTCATTAAATGTTGTAGCTATTTGTTACAGGTAATTAGTTCAAGAAGTTATACAATTAGAAACATACAGTTTCCCCCTTACTAAAAGGTAAATATTGGAATAATTTTGGATCCTCCCTCGTAGCACAAGGAGTTAAAGCACAACACTGTGAAGCCCTCGAGCAGCCACTGAAGCACAAGTTCAATTCCCCGCCATGAAGGTGACCCACATGGCACAGCAGACCTCTCCTGACCCACCTGCTGCTCTCTTCAGCAGTGTATTTCAGCAGATCTGCCTGTTCTGCTCCTTACTCTGTCTCTGGTGAATCCTCTCACTGCCCCCACACCTCTGGCCTGTACCCCAGTTCTGTATATATAAATAAATAAACCTTAAAAATGTCATGTGAACTGCCTAACTCAGTAAAAATTACATTTACATGAGAAGTTTGTCTATAAACAATGAAAACACCACTGTCATTGTGGGTATGTTTTTTAAGTTATTATTTTTCAAAATTATTCTTTAAGTCAACACATTGTTTTTGCAATGAAAATGAAACACATTGTAGGAAAGAATGCTACATGTTACTCACAGTTAGAATATTTCCTATTTTGGTTGGTTACTGTGTGTCAGACTGACAATCTCCTTTCTTCACAGAGAAAAAACTGATGATCCCAGGAAACACCCTTTCTTCAACACCATCAACTTTCCTCGCCTGGAAGCTGGCTTAATTGAGCCTCCATTTGTGCCAGATCCGTCAGTGGTTTACGCTAAAGACATCGATGAAATTGAAGACTTCTCTGAAGTCCGGGGGGTTGAATTTGATGACAAAGATAAGAGGTTTTTTGAAAGATTCTCAACAGGAGCTGTCCCCATAGCATGGCAGGAAGAAATGATAGACACGGGACTGTTTGAAGAACTAAATAACTCCAACAGACCTGCCGGTTGTAGGGGAGGTAATTCACCCAAGTCTGGTGTGTGTTTGTTATTGTAAGTTGTTCTCACTAACAGAAAGGCAGCAGGGGTCTCAGCTGACACTTTCAATTGTTCCTAACATGAAACTCTGTTGAATGAGGACTGATCAACCAATTACAAAACAGTTCAAAGAACAGGAGAGCTCCCTGTTAGTAAATATTCCCTTCTTTCCTTCCGCCCTTCCTTTCTTCCCTTCTTCCTTCCTTCCTTTTTCCCTTCCCTTCCTCCCTTTCTTCCTCTCTCCTTCCCTCCATATCCTTCCTCCCTCTTGCCTTTTATAAAGATGACTAAAGTCTCAAGTTTTCGCTGAGAACTTGGAAAAGCAACGCTCAGGTTTATTTTGATAAATAAAAGAATGAGACTTTCACCGTCATGTCCCTGAAAATTACACAAAGTCCTAAGAACAGAGATTGGAACTTTGTGGTATATTCAGAAAACGAGCATCTGCAAGTCTCAGTAAATAGTCATTTTAATTTTTCTTTGTTTATATCTTTTCTCCCTTTCCTTTCATCTTTCTGTATGTCCTGTGCTTCTGAACTTATGAAAAGGATTAATAAATGAAATAAATGTTGTTGATATTCTTCCTCTACAAAGAAATGAGTTATGTTTTGGCAATATTTGAGATAACAGAATAATTTTTAATTTACAGAAATTTTCTTTTTCATATTTTGAAATAGTCTATTGTAATGCTGAAGGATTTTAAGTGGAAACATGCATGAGGTCTATGAATTAAAATATTCTGTAAGTTGAGTCCTTTAAGTAACATTCTACAAGTTGCTTACAGATGCAATTCCACATGTCATTAGTTTCCAAACTTTGCTAAACTTTGGAATCACCTAGAGAACTTTTAAAAAATATTAATGGTTGGGCCCTCCCTGGTGGCACAGTGGGTTAAAGCACAGCATTAAGAAGTTAAAGCCATTTCAGCATGAGTTCAGTCCCCACCCTGGAGGTGACCCACATGGCATGGCAGAACCCTCCTGAACCACTCGCTGCTCCCCTCAGCAGTGTACTTTGTCAGTCGGTCTGTTCTGCTCCCCAGTGTCTGTCTTTGGCGAGTCCTCTCTCCACCTCTGCACCTCTGACCTGTACCCCAGTTCTGTATGCATAAATAAATCTTTAAAAAAATATATTAACAGCTGACTCCCTGCCCCAGATTTAATTGATATAGGATACTGTCTGGGCATCTCGAGTTTCAAAAGCTCCCTGATTCTAATGTATGGCAAAGTAGATTTCAGTGTAATAATAATATGGGCCCTTGTTTTGGTTGCTCAAAATTGCTATCATGAATTTGGACAGTAACTTTTCAGTTGTCAGAAAAACATATAATTTTGGTAATTGTAGTGTAAACAAAACTGAAGATAGTCTATTCCTTTTGTTGACTTTCTTGTCCTTGACCATGTTAGATCCCCTCACGTACCTAGAAGGGTAAGTCTCATGGCTCTTTGGAAACCAAAAGAGAAACATGAGCTTAGTGAATGATTTGAACAACAGTGGCTTTCAATTTGGGTGACCATCAATTTACTGCAGAACTGGCAATTCTCAAATGCACAGCTGAGAGAGATGCTAAGTTTGCCAAAAAATATTTTTGCCACAAATATAAATATGAGTACTGATGTATTTTTTTAAAATGATACATGTAGATGGGCCCTCCCTAGTGGCGCAGCGGGTTAATGCACACAGCCACTGTAGCAAGAGTTCCATCCCCTGCCCCGGAGGTGACCACATGGCGCGGCAGACCTCTCCTGTCTTACCGCTGCTCCCCTCAGCGTGTACTTCAGTAGATCTGCCTGTTTTGCTCCCCACTCTGTCTTTGGTGATTCTTTTCATTCCTGGCACCTCTGGCCTGTATTCTAGTTGTGTATGCATAAATAAATAAATAATTTTTAAAAAAAGATATATGTAGGCTAAGGAAATCTCATTTGTCCAGGATTGAGAAAATCAATGTAAGTCATTTTCAACATTTTGTCGAGCAAAGGACTCAAGAGTTACGAAAAACACTTTCATTAACTAATTCTAGCTAACCAGAATTCAACTAACAGTAATCATCAGTTACAGCATTAACACTCTCTGGATTCAGTGCC
>NW_004567115.1:7071410-7077131 GCF_000260355.1 Condylura cristata | reverse complement strand
ACCTCGTGCTCCCCCTCTTTTTCAGTGTTTCCCCCATCCCTCTCCCTCCTCTTCTCCTCCCCCACCTGCCACTCTCCAGCTTTACCCTGGAGACACTGCAGAGTCCTCAGTTACCAAAGGGGATACAGCTGGATTCAGCAGTTCCTTCTTCCTCAGACAAGAAAGTGGATTAAAATTTGAGGGAATTTAGCACAGTTTCTAACCAGTCTATTTTAACAAAAAAAAAAAAACTAATTCACAGTGGCAAGAAATCCAATTAACCAAAACATTCCTGTGGGAGAGACTTTAGGACTTAGCTTTGTAAGCAGACATTTAACAATCAGATCTTGTTGCATTGCTTCCTTAAAGTGTTTACTGCTTTAAATACAAATCTATGTCTCATTTCTCAAAACTACCTCAGGAATCTAGTTGCAGAATTTAATGATATTCAATCAATCACTATAGAAGTATGCATTCAGATCTTATACAAGAGCCCTATACAGAGTGTTGGAGATCCCAGGGAGAACTAAGACAAACATCTAAGGAAAGCCATGAGTTATTGTGCAGATGCAGACTCCTGCTGGTGTTGTTTAAACAACTTCTATTCTCAATGTTTAAAATGAGGAAACAGTTCACAGAGGTCTGAAGCTTGTCCATGGTCACAGCTTGCAAGTTGCTGTAAAGACTCGACATAATGTATATGCAACACGGCGTAGCCCGCAATCATAACCCGTAATCAACTGAAGTCCATGGTTAGTAGCAGCAGGACAAGAGACTCTACATCAGAGGGCAAAACTACTAAGGACTGAACCCAGCCATGCTCATTAAGAGTCACCAGAGGGGCCCTCTTTGGTGGCGCAAGGGTTAAAGCACAGCACTATGAAGCCAGCCAGAAGCCAGCCAGCCAGCCACAGTCCCATCCCTGAGCTTCATCCCTGGCCAGGGAGATGACTTCTCCTGTCCCCTCTCACTGCTTGCCTCAGCAGTGTACTCCTGTCACTCTGCCTGTTCTGCTCCCCACTCTGTCTCTGGTGACTTCTCTCACTGCCCCTGCACCTCTGGCCTGGACCCCAGGTCTGTATGCGTAACTAAATACATCTTTTTAAAAAAGTCAGAGGAGGCAAGAGAAGGAAGGGGGCTGGGTCCTTGGGAGTGGCTGAGAAGAAAGTTTCACACAACAAAAGAAAATTCTAATGAGAATAAATGGAGATGCTGGGGTCCTTCCAGGCCTCTCCTCATAATAGACCGGATGGAGGACCCACCTGGACTATGTCAGACTGAAAGACAGTCCTGACAAGGGTGGTAAAATGGTGGCATAGACTATGGTGATGGCACATGGGTGAGCTGGTGATGGGAAGCCCACGGGGATTACAACTGAGATGGGAAAAGGCACAAAATGATGGAAAAATAAAACCATGATAATAAAATAAATAAATTACTTTTAAAAACGGTGGCAATGGAGAGAAATAACCAAATGTGAAGGGGTATGTGTGCCATTTGTGGGTGGGATTGGAGTAGAGGCTGAAGTAACAGGCAACCAGATTTCTCAAGGGAAGGAATTTATTTTTGAAAAGAAATGATGCCAGTTTATTTATAATGAGTTAAAATGAGGTTATGTTTTTACAGAAGATTTCTGTCAAGGGACAAAGGATCTAAAACCTGTCCCCAGGTCAGACCCTCTCTCACCAGTTCTGGACCCAGCCACTGCCACCACAAATGGAAACAAAAGGGACTTTGGCGCAGCAAAAGAAAAAATATATACTCATTTTAACTAACTGGGTAGAGAGGGAAAGGAGAGAGAGAGATGGTCCAGTTCCAACTAATAGTGCCAGGTGTAGCTGCAACTACAGGAACTGGCAGGGGCCTGCAAATATTAAAATTACTCATCCCTTGTGGGCAAAGGCCCAGTCAAACAGACTCAGCCCAAAACAGGGCAAGTGAGAGCCTAAAGCTTGCGACAAGCCCAAGGTACATCAGGTGGGGAACTCACCGAAGGTGAGCACGAAAATACACGCAGACAATTCACTATGAGGTCAGGATAACTGTTGCCATTGTATATGCCATGAACAGTCTCGTCACATGTCTGTCACCCGCATGTCTCTCTTCCATGTATCTCTTTCAATCTGTCTTCACGTGTCTCCTTCCAGCAGTACAAGGTGCAAGTGAGAACCAAAAAAGCAACAGTGTGCCCTTACCTGCTCTCCCTGTTACATAAGTCTACCTGGCCACTCAGCTCTACCTCTAGTAGAAGTACTACCTGCAGTAGTTCCCCCCACAGGAAGTCTGGCTCACGCATACTGGGACGCGTAACCAAGGTGGCTGCATGTAAGTGGGGCAGGAAAAATGGCACCTGTTTAATGCTCTTCCCCTTTCACGGAGATTCATCTGTTACGATTCTTTTGATAAGTATTAGTTTTTGAAGAAATGCTGTATTTTGTCTTTAGGATTTTTAGATTGAAAAGTGCTTTTATTTCTCCCTGTGTATCAGTAAAACTTTTTATCTCTCTGGGTAGAGATCAATTCTGGTCTTTCCATTCCCTACCCGCCTCCCCAAGTTTTCTGTCCTGAATACACTCTTCTTTTAAAAATCAGGGGAAGTGTATTATTTAATGTGTCAGGGCATAATGTGTCAGCCCATACCTTCTGGGTTCTTCTAGGCTGGCAAATAATCAAAGAAGCATCAGACATAGTGATGAAAAAAATCATATAGAAGTTCAACAATAACATAGGTAACTTCTGTGTGCATGGGAGAGACCCAGCATGACTGAGTAACTAAATAACTTAGTGAGACCAGGGAATCTGGAGGGAGACAAGGGAAAATAAGGATGAAGTTATGTTTTCTCTAACAAAAATATTAAGGCCATTCAGTGTTCCATTACGCTCTTAACTAAGTTCATAGGTGGATATCAAAAACAACTGCCAGCCAGCCTTCAGAGCTGCCCCTATGAAATAAAGCTGTGGCCAAAGACATTTTTGGGTGACATATTTTGATCCCCCATAAAAATAAGTCAAGACCCATCATAAGTGGATCTGGGTTAGGGAAGCACATTCAAGCTGACTTAAGGTAGTCAGTCCCTCCATTCCTAAGGTCCCCTTCACCCACCAAGGGCATCAGCCTTGCACTTGGGTAGAGTCAGCAATTAGTGACTGAGGTTGCGCCAGATAAATGGTTCCACAATCCAGACCACAGTGTCGAAGTTCTTACTAAGCCTTAGAAAAATGAAACAAGGGATATGTAGCAAGCTTTGCATATGCTATTTCTTGCAAAGGTCTCCCTTTTTTGAAGTAGTTGATATTTGAAAAGAGGAAAAATTATAAACCACCTGTGTGTGTGCGCATGTGCTTGTGTGTATGAGAAATTTTACCGACTCATGAGTTGTCAAAATCTGGGAATCCTTGCCTGGACTAGATGACCAAATCTGCAGAATTAGTTGTGCTTCAAGGAAAAGATACACTGTCTAGAGGACAATCTGCAGCCTTTTTCTGTGAAAGATGAGATAAACATTTTAAACTTTGCAGATGGCAGCTGGCCGGCCCCGCCTGTTGTGGGCAAGCAGCCAGGAACAGCATGTGAGGGAGGGAAACAGTGTGGCCACCTGCCTGTAAAACTTGATATAAAATCAGGTTGATGGCACTGAATTTGTCCCAATAGTTTACTTCTTTTAGTCAAAAATTACTATTTGTCATTAAACTGTTATCTGATCCTATCAGACCATTTTATAACACTAAGTTTTTTGGGCCCTCCCTGGTGGCTCAGCGGGTCAAAGCACAGCACTGCACGCAAGCTGCAGCCGCTTCAATCAGAGTTCAATCCCTGGCCCCGGAGGTGACCCACATGGCACAGCAGACCTCTCCTGTCTCACCCGCTGCTCCCCTCAGCAGTGGTCTGCCAGTTCTGCTCCCCACTCTGTCTCTGGTGAATCCTCTCACCTCCCCTGCACCTTTGGCCTGTACCCCAGTTTTGTATGCATAGATAAATAAATCTTAAAAAAAAAAAGGAATGAGAATTCACCAATGTATAAAACAAAAAACACTATAAGTTTTAGATAGCTGAGAGAATGCAAAATAATTTTTGCCTATAATCTCAATAGTTTTGGAGGTTTATTCTCTTTTTTTTTTTTTTTTTTGAGGACTCTGTCCTTGACTTCTAGATGACTATCTTGTCCCTCTGTCTGCACTTGGCCTTCCTCCTCTTGAGTATCTGTGTCTTAATTTCATCTCCTTCAAGGACACCGGGCATATTGCATTAGGACCACTATAACAACTTCATTTTAACATAATTACCTCTTTACATACTTTAACTCCAAACATAGTCATAGCATGAAGTACTTAGGGGTTAGCACTTTCACCGTTAGCATCTAAGTCAGTATTCTATCTGTTTGCTAATTCATTTCTACATTCCTTTACTACATATAAATTTGAGCTTTAAAAAAATGGCTTAACATATGGGTGATTTGGTGATGGGAAGCCCACAGGGGTTATAACTGAGATGGGAAAAGGCACAAAATGATGTAAAAATAAACTATTATATTATTTGTTAAAAATGCCTTAAAACATGATGAGAAGCCCACAGGGATTACAACTGAGATAAAAAAATGTACAAAATGATGTAAAAAAAAAATATATATATATATAAGCTACATTTTAAAAAAAAGCCTTAAAACAGGCCCTCCCTGGTGGCACGATGGATTAAAGCACAGCACTATGAAGCTATCGCAGCCACAGCAGTATAAGTTCGATCCCCAGTCCCAGGGGTGACCCACATGGCACGGCAGACCCCTCCTGACCCACCTGCTGCTCCCCTCAACAGTGTACTTCGTCAATCTGACTGTTCTGCTCCCCGCTCTGTCTCTGGTGATTCTCTCTGTCCCTGCACTTCTGGCCTATACCCCATTTTTGTATGCAAAAATGATTTTTTTAATCTTTAAAAATAAATAATGCCTTTAAAAGAATTTTTTTAATGCCTTGAACTAGTTGTAACTCCAGTTTCCTCCTTAATGAATTAAATGAAATCTTTCACCTATGTTCTTTTTTCCTCCTTTCTTTCTATCTTTCTTTAGATTATCTACTAACACAACCCAGAATGCAACCATACAATCAAGTAACCTGAAGCATAATTTTGAAATTCTGGCTCCATAGGCAAAAATTCTCAGCTCAAATCATTCTCTTTCTGTTCTCATATGAAGGACATACCAGAGGGAAGAGCCCCTATGAAAAAACTGGAGCTTGGGAGGGTGGCGAGCCTGAAATGAGCAGCTGGTGGCAAGCCTAGGAGTTTGGTTAAGGTGCATGGAGCCAGCTGACTAGTATATATATTTAAACCAAGTCTCCTTGCCCTGTTTCTCCCCTCTGCATTGCCAGCTGTCATGTACAGTCCTGCCACGCCCACAGTACTGCAGGCAGCAGGAGAAGCAGCCTGCTGGGACGAGAAGCAGAGTCAGCCAGAAGAGCCAAGAAGAGCTTTAGAAGTTCACCACCGAGTCACGTGTTAGTACTCCCAAGAAATCAATGCAGATGTGCATGCCAAAGTCACTTCCAGAGGGGGGCATTATTTTAGTGTCCCTATCATAACATCTCTCTGAAGTTTGATTTTTTTTTTTAAGATTTATTTATGCATACAGAACCGGGGTACAGACCACAGGTGCAGAGGCAGTGAAAAGGATTCACCAGAGACAGAGTGGGGAGCAGAACAGGCAGATCGACGAAGTACACTGCTGAGGGGAGCAGTGGGCGGGTCAGGAG
>NW_004567115.1:7069163-7070540 GCF_000260355.1 Condylura cristata | reverse complement strand
GACCTCTCCTGACCCACCCACTGCTCCCCTCAGCAGTGTACTTCGTCGATCTGCCTGTTCTGCTCCCCACTCTGTCTCTAGTAAAGCCTCTCGCCACCCCTGAGCCTCTGGCCTGAACCCCAGTTCTGTATGCACAAATAAATAAATTTAAAAAAAAAAGTCAGTGAGAACAATGTAATGCAGGCTTCCATTTGTTGAGCATCTACTATGTGCCAAGCCCTGTCTTGTGTATGACTCCCAGTGCTTAACAATTGCCATACGAAGTACATTTCATCAATGAAGAAAAGAAATCTCCAGTTTACCTGGCTGTCGAAGTGTTGAAGTACATAGTGAGTCCTGAGTAAACCCAGGTCAACCTAACAGCTCTCGGCTATGAGACCGCTGGTTTCCCAAGGTAGGGGCTGCTTCTGCCCCTTTTCTCTATGGTGTCTCTATGGAATCAGTAAGAATGAAAGGACCAACCCCCCCCCCCACATACACACACATTATATATCTATAAACATACATTTACATACATAATACGTATGTTAGACTTTACATGGCCTAGGGATGCAGGGACTATAGTGAGGTGAGAAAGGTTCCTGAGCAGCATCAAAATTTGCACCAAACTAAAGTCAGTGCCTCTTTCCATTTTGTGCCAATTCAGGCCTCTTCTATTCCTGTGGAATAGTCAGACAAGTTAGACGTAGATTCTTAAAAGAATCCATTTGAAATTGTTTTTTTAAATTTCTTTGCATCTATGTTCATTCATTCAATAAATATTAATGGAGGCCTTACCATGTACTAGACCTTGGTGTAGAAACTGGGAATCAGTCCAAGACAGAATAAGCCCACGCTGACTACCTCCCCCTTTGTCTGGATATTCTATTAGCCAATATGGTTGAAAATTTTTCCTGCTTCTCTTGTCCCATTTTACTTAATGTCAAGCAGCAAGAAACCCAATGCCCATGCAGTATTTAGAAACTAGAAACCAGTTTCCTCTCTTTTTTTCCTCTTTAAAAAATTTCTTCCAGGGGGTGATGCAGCAGGTTAAAGCACAGCACTAAGAAGCTAAAGCCACTTCAGCATGAGTTCAATTCCCGTCCGCCCTCGAGGTGACCCACATGGCATGGCAGACCTCTCCTGCTCTGCTCCCCTTAGCAGTGTACTTCATTGTTCTGCCTGTTCTGCTCCCCGCTCTGTCTCTAACTGCCCTCTGGCCTATGCACCAGTTCTGTATGCATAAATAAATAAATCTTAAAAAAAAAGTTCTTCCAGGCCCTCCCTGGTGGTGCAGCGGGTTAAAGCACAGCACTGAGAATCTAAAGCCACTTCAGCATGAGTTCGATCCCCGCCTGCCCCGGAGGGACCACATGGCGCAGCAGACCTCTCCTGACC
>NW_004567115.1:7064906-7069042 GCF_000260355.1 Condylura cristata | reverse complement strand
TCTCTGGTGAATCCTCTCACCCTCCGCATCTCTGGCCTGTACCCCAGTTCTGTATGAATAAATAAATCCTTAAGAAAAAAAAAAAGTTCTTCCAGGTTTAGACTTTAAGAGTCCTGTTCTTTAAAAACTTGTGAAATTTGGATCTCTAAACTCCTTACTACACCTCCCTAGAAGTGGAAAGTTACAGGCAGCTAAAAGACACTTCCGGATTGGAACTTAGCTAACGCTATTTAACAGATGCCAATGCAATGAAAAGGTGAAGGCCGCTCTTGTCATAACTGGTAACAAGGCAGACAATGGTGAAATAGCAGCTCAACCAAACAAGCATTTGAATGCCCTGATGGGCCTCCCAGCTTCCCAGGGAGTGTTGTGCCTCAGGCCCTCATCTCAGCTTGGTAGCTTTCCAGACTAGGCCCGTAAAACAGCACAGCAGATACTTCGGGGCAGAACCTTGCCCAGACATGTGGCATTCTCACTAGCATTACTGTCAATGTCTTCATCAGCAAAATTTCCTGTCATAGCTCAGTGCTAATCAATTCCAAGTCATGTAGGTCCAACAGGCAACTGTCACCGTGACTTTCTCTCCCCCAGTCCAATCCTAGGCATAGCTCAGTCTCTGTGCCCTACCCCATTCTGAGCAGGGAGGCAGAAAGGACAAGAAATAAATCAGTCCATTTGATTTTGCAACATGAATTTAAGAAGATTGAAACCAATAACTGCTATCTAGGTTCTCTGAGGATTTACATGACTTGTCCCTGAAATAGAACCTTGTTGATGAGCGGTGACTTTGCCAAGGACCACAAGAATCAAGCTTTGGTTTCACTTGCACTGTGTGGGCAAGACTGTATCAGAAAAAGTAACCCAAGAGTGGCCAGGCAGAAAGGTTGAAAGATGCCAGGAAAGCCTGGGGCAATCACCAACCCCTCTCTGCACTCGTCCCCCTGACTTCTTCAAGCCAGGGGCTAGCACTAGGCCAGAACAAAAGTGAAGGAATGCAGAAAGAGGAAACACTATGTAATCCTGCGACAGAAGTGTTACACACTATCCTGAGAACTTGAAATGTTTCTCCACAGTAGGGATTCAAAATGTGATGAAATTGCCCAGGTGTGACTTGATAATGCACTTCCCATTAGAGGGATCTGCCTTCTCCTGCAAGCATTGACACAAAAGCAAAAAATACTGTGCAGATCCGAGTGTACGCCACATGTTCCCAAGAAAGACGTCCTCTGCCCTCCTGGCTCAGTTCTGCCCTCTTGGCTCAGAGGCCACCTCCAAGCCCCTGCCACTAGCTAAAACCACAGACCCAGAGCCACAATTATGAGCCGCTGGATATCACAGAGAAGAATCTGGGATTCCTTATTGCCCTCCAAATTCTCTCTTTTGAAATTGTTGTTTCAGGTTTTTCCAAAAGGACAAATCCACTTCTATTTAGTAGGTTTTTGATAAGTGTAAATCCTTGAGGGGAACATCACACAGATTCTGAGCACCACACAGATTCTGTGTCCCATGGCCTTCGCTACAAAGATGCTTCAGAATTGGGGCAAATCTTGCCACTGTGTCCATGGGACAGTACCTTTCCCCAAATTATTCTAGTTTTATTCTCCACTATGACTTCACCAGGAGTCATTGTGGTGTTTTCTGCTTTGTCTACATAAGCATGTCCCTTGCCTAGATAACAAGCTAAAACGCCTTCAATTTAAAAAAACCTGTATGTTCCCTCTTGTTCCAGAAAACCCTCTTATAGCCAGCAAAAACAGCCTTAGCCCACAGCCTTCCAGCTGTTTTAGAAGTCCTGATCCCACTTGTCCTCCACAGGGCCCCAGACGGTAGAAAGAGATCCTTTTAAAAGTTTTAACTTTGGGGCCCTCCCTGATAGCACAAGAGTTAAAGAGAAGCACTATGAAACTCTTCTGCAGCCACTGCAGCATGAGTTCTATCCCCAGCCAGGGAGGTGACCCACATGGCATGGCAGACCACTCCTGATGCACCCGCTGCTCCCCTCAGGAATGTTTTTTGGTCAATCTGCCTATTCTGTTCTCCACTCTATCTCTGGTGAATCCTCTCACGGCCCCTGCACCTCTGGCCTGTACCCTAGTTCTTATATACATAAATAAATAAATCTTTGAAAAATAATAATAAATAAAATATTTAAGTTTGGAGGATCAGGTATTAAGGTGTGGGGTTGGCTAAAGACTGACTCCCAAACATATCATGTTCTGTAAAAGCTTATCTTATATATCCAAAGGGACTCTGCAGATGTGAGAATTCAAAAGTCTTCAGTAGAGAGATATTCCTGCTGAATAATCACAACCATCCTCAGACAGACACACTCAGGGAGGCAGGGTAAGTCCATGCAGAAGGTTGTGGGTTTCAGGGGAGCAGATGCCATCAATGGAGGTGTTCACAATGGAGATGGAAGAACAGGATGCAATTCGAGGACTATAGGAAGACACTAGAAACTGAAAAAAGCAAGGAACTGGGATTCACTCTAGATTTTTTTTTATTACAAAAGTTTATTTTTACATCATTTTGTACATTTTTTTTCCATCTCAATTGTAATCCCTGCGGGTTTCCCATCACCAAGTCACCCATGTGCCATCACCAAGTCACCCGTGCATTTCCCCCCCCATCACTAAGCATGATCTTTTCCAGCTCCATCCATCACTCTAGATTTTTTTTAAGGAACTAGCCCAATCAACATATCGACTTTTAACACAATAAGATCAGGACTTTGTGGTTTCTAAAGCAGTAAGTGAATAAATTTGCATTGTCTTAAATCATTGAATTTGTGTCCACTTGTTCTAGTAGTCAGAGAAAAATTAATAAAATATTAATAAAATTAATAAATAATATGTGTGTATGTTTTGTTTTGCAAAGAACTGGGATGAGACCCGAGGTGCAGGGAGTGAGAGGATTCACAAGAGACAGTGGGGAGGTGGACAAAGTGCTGAACAGGCGGATTTACTGGAACACACTGCTGAGGGGAGCAGACAGGGAGACAGGACAGGTCAGCTGCGCCATGTGGGTCAGCTCCCTGGCCAGGGATCAACTCAGGAGGTAGTGTGATTGCACTGAGACTTAACTAGGAGGCCACCAGAGAATCCTTCAATATATTTTTCTGTCCATGGAATTTAAGAATTTTCTGAAGCCTTATGGGAGTCAGAAAAACACAGGGGTCAATTATTCTATAAAAGTATAACTACAAATTTCACCAATAAGTAAATAGTCTTCCTATTCACTGACTCTTCCCTGCCTCTGGCTTTCTAGCTTTAGCCTTTTTGAGGGGGAACAACAAAAAGGAAGCAAAAAAAAAAAGTATGGCAGACTACCCAACAACCATCTCTGCTTCCACACAAATGCCAAATATTGCTCACTATGATTGGTTGAGGTCTGGTCATGTGACCTTACCCTGGCCAATAAGAAGTAAACAGATACTTGTCAGGATGCCTTGGGGGTGAATTTTTATTTTGGCCTAAGTCAAAAAAATCACTTGAAAGAAAGTGTTCTTGCCCCCTTTTCATTTTTAATGTGTTATATATATATATATATATATATATATATATATGATTTATTTACTTATGCTTATAGAACAGGGGTACAGGCCAGAGGTGTGGTGTGTAAATCCTTGAGGGGAACATCACACAGATTCTGAGCACCACACAGATTCTGTGTCCCATGGCCTTCGCTACAAAGATGCTTCAGAATTGGGGCAAATCTTGCCACTGTGTCCATGGGACAGTACCTTTCCCCAAATTATTCTAGTTTTATTCTCCACTATGACTTCACCAGGAGTCATTGTGGTGTTTTCTGCTTTGTCTACATAAGCATGTCCCTTGCCTAGATAACAAGCTAAAACGCCTTCAATTTAAAAAAACCTGTATGTTCCCTCTTGTTCCAGAAAACCCTCTTATAGCCAGCAAAAACAGCCTTAGCCCACAGCCTTCCAGCTGTTTTAGAAGTCCTGATCCCACTTGTCCTCCACAGGGCCCCAGACGGTAGAAAGAGATCCTTTTAAAAGTTTTAACTTTGGGGCCCTCCCTGATAGCACAAGAGTTAAAGAGAAGCACTATGAAACTCTTCTGCAGCCACTGCAGCATGAGTTCTATCCCCAGCCAGGGAGGTGACCCACATGGCAT
>NW_004567115.1:7060171-7064806 GCF_000260355.1 Condylura cristata | reverse complement strand
ACAGGCCAGAGGTGTGGTGGGTGAGAGGATTCACCAGAGACAGAGTGGGGAGCAGAACAGGCAGATTGACAAAGTACACTGTTGAGGGGAGCAGCCCGCTGGTCGGGAGAGGTCTGCGGCACCATGTGGGTCAACTCCCTGGCGGAGGGATCCAACTCATGCTACGGTGGCCTTAACCCATTGCGCCACCACAGAGAGCCCAAGAGTAAGTTATATTTTAAGAGGATATGGATGGCTTGTCAGAAAGACCACAGTACTTGGTCTTGAAGACAGGAGCTAAGGTATGAGAATTCTGAGCTATAAAGATGGAAGGGCTTGGGTTCCTGATAAAGTTACCAAACTATCAAACCTACCAAGTGACCCTTCTACCCTGGATTTCTTAAGATTAGAGAGTTCTTTTAGGATTTTGTTTTGCACTGATAGCTAAATTTCTGCTTTGTAGCCAAATTGTTTATTTAAAGAATAAAAAGGAGAGGAAAGAAGAAAAACAAAAGCTAGAGTGATACAATTCAGCCTCTACAGAAGGGTGTGCCAGGTCTACGTTGCTACCAGAGCCTCAGAAGTGAGAGATCCGAGGTGCGGCTAGAGGACTCCCTGCAGGAGCAGGGTGCATCCCCCATCTATGACTGGCAGAACTTCCTTTCTGCCCTCTCTGCTCACAATAAATCCCCTCAACACCCTGAGGCCAGTTATCCAAGTGACAGGTAAGTGCTACTTAGGGCACACAAACCATGAGCAATGCACAAGATAAAATTCTGAATAGTCATCATTGGAAGATTTTTTTTTTTTAACTTTCTTACCTGAATTTAGACTTTAATGTATGATATGAGACACAGTATTTGGGGGTTCAGAATCTCCAGCAATGGAATTAAAGTAGTTAATCGCACCAACCCTGAGACCAACCTACCTAAATTTGAAATCTGTTTTGTCACTTGCTAGTTGTATGATCTTGGGCGAGTTGTTTCACTTGGAGTGGGGAGAGCTCAGTTTCTCTACTCATAAATATAGGGGTAATGATGCTAATAATAGCTCTGACCTCTTAAGGGTGTTGGAGGTTTATATTATATATAGAGAGAGCAAGTCTCACACACACACACACACACACACGCACACACACACATAGAGAGTTGTGGTTGTACCTGGTACAAAATAAGTGATACATATTTATAAGTCATTAGTGTTATTATTGTTAGGACCTCTAAATATCTGTGTGGCCCTGGCTCTCTGCCCCTTGACCCAAGGCCCCTCAGAGAGAAACCTCTGGGTTTTATGGTGTGGAGCTGTGAGCTTCCGTGCCTGTACCTCAGGTATGATCCCGGAGAAAGAGTAGGCCTGAGGCTATGGAGAGTCAGCTTGACTTCCGTCTGCTCTCTGTCGGGTTCACAAGAGTCGACTGTGAACCACGTTCACTGGTTAGAGAGTTTCTGTCGGTTATACCAGAAGAGTGATCTTGACTGGGATGTTTACCTGATGAAGACCCTGCCTAGGTGTGTGAAGAATTGCTCTTGCTCATTTCTAATCTGAATAAAAATGCAGTGCTCTGGACCTCTGCACATCTTGAACTAATTTCTTCATGTTTGTCCAGCCATTGGAGTAAAGTGAATAATAACTCTTCTTATAAGTAGTCTTGAAAGACAATTAAAATAGTGGGTCTTTTCCTACTGAAAAGTAATACAAGGTGGGCCCTCCCTGGTGGCGCAGCGGGTTAAAGCACAACACTAAGAAGCTTAAGCCACTTCCACAAGAGTTCGATCCCAGCCTGCCCCGGAGGTAACCACATGGCGTGGCAGACCTCTCCTGACCCGCCCGCTGCTCCCCTTAGCAGTGTACTTCTTCGATCTGCCTGTTCTGCTCCCTACTCTGTGTCTGGTGAATCCTCTCACCCTCCACATCTCTGGCCTGTACCCAGCTCTATATGAATAAATGAATAAATCTAAAAAAAAAAAAAAAAGGTAATACAAGATGAAACAAGTTAGGTTATGAGTTTGTAATTGCTGAAATTGAATGGGTACAAGGTGGGGGCAGGACACCTAGCACCATTTTCTTCTATTTTTATTTATGTTTTAATTTTTCCAGGACAAAAGGTCCAGAAACAAGCACAATATATTCATTGTATAAAATTGGTAAAACAAACTAAATACAAAACTGAACATATTAATCACTGTCTTGAAATAAACACTGTTGGTATTTTGGTGAATATATTTAGTAGTTTGATTATATGTCTGGCGAAGCTGGTATGTATGTGTGTGTGTGTGTGTGTGTGTGTGTGTGTGTGTGATAATCTGATTTCACTTAATAGTGTTTACAGACATCTTGCCATGTCAAAATAATGCCTTAGTAATAATGCATTTCCTACCATAAATGTGTCATAATTAAACAAATCTTCTGTTTTTATCATTTTGTCCATGTTACAAATAATCCCATAATGAATATCCTCGCAACATCCTTTATTATTTATCATTGTCCTAGGTTAAACTCTTAGAAGTGGAATTTCAGGGTGCAAATAATTCTGAGGCTTTTTTTTCACCTTCCAGAAGGTTGTAGCAGGTCACACTCCAAAGATAAGATAATAGAAGATAAACAGCACCAGGAGGTTAAGAGCCAGCTGCTAATCAAACCTGACTGTCAAGGACAGGTACCACTTGTATGCCTCTCATTTTTATTAAGAAAATAGAAAGAATGTAATTCTAAACTTCTAAATACAGTTTAGATCTTATCTGATCCTCGAAGGTTCAGCCCTAGGATAACACCGTTAGTCAAAAACTTTCTGGAATTTCTGTGTTGCAGAAGAGCGATTGTGATAACCACAGTCCTAAGAATAATAAGCTAACATCCGTGCACACTTACTCCTTGCTTTCCACAAATTTATCATTTGATCCCCTCCAACCCTATGGTTTTGGTACCATTATATCCCCATTTTTTCATTCAAATTAAAGGGACACTAAGAAGTGAAATAACTGGAGCGAGAAACACAAGATGTACTTCTAAGATCCTAGCTTCAAATCCAGACATATCATGTCTAAAACCCAAATTCAACCGTAGATTATTAGCACATTCCTTATTTTTAACTGTGGAAGTGAAATTTAATCTATAAATTCCTGTGGGTCAGAAGGGTCCCCACCCAGTTTTCCTGGGGCATCTACGTGACTGGAATCTTGTGCCACCACCCACCCCTGAGGTTGTCGCTGTTCACCTCCCCTAAAGGAAGGATTTTTATCTAACTTCAAAGTTTTTAAACTTGTTTTCTGATTGATGATACTAAGGACTATACTTGAAGCTACTCTTCAAGCCCCAGGAGACAAATTCCTCTGTAATCTGTTCAGATTTGGAAGTACAAACTTTTAGGTCTTCAGTAGCACTGGAAATAACAGACACCCACCAATTGTACATTGTGAATGGATATTAATTGACAACTCTTCCTGGGGTGTTCCTGTCAGAAGAATCCTGGCTGTATCTGAACTATTATTTGCTCAAAACAATGACAGCGCTCACAATAATGATGAGGAAAAAATTGCTGGACTAGAAATAATGCAAGCATGCAAATAATCCCCAGATCTCTTTGTAACAAACCAATGCAGAATTTTTAAACTCTCTTCCTTGAGGCTTCGAAGATGACAAAACAATGAACCAAGTCACCTAGCCAGAGACAACACCCTCATGTAAGGGAAGACAGACAAGTGACCCATTTATTATAAAAGTCCCTTCATTTCAACTTTTTTCCCAGACCTAACCTACACTTAGAATTCTGAAAGAGAATGTGGTCATTGAAAAAACGAGACAGTCACCAGCAGATTACAATCTCATAATAATACAATGTTTCTGCCAGAAAGGAGCACCCCACCTCATGAATCATCCAACCACTATTCTTTGTTAGGCTTTTTCTCAGCTTGTTTCCTTAGTTCTATCAATTGCCAGACTTTTTTTCTGCTTGAGGTAAAACAAACAAACAAAAAATCTCATTTTAAGTTAATCCCTCCATCTCCACTGCCAAAGCCTGCCAGCATCACAAACCATTTGAGGTAAAATATATCTTGAACATCTATAGCAAAATTAGAGGGGTAGTTCACAAGTGCCTCAATACCTCTGGGATATCACACAGTTCACTTGCCATAGGGTAGTTGCTAAATTGCCCACTTCTGATTGAAGTTCAAAAGGCAAATTAAGAAGGTTATTAACAAAGCCAGCCAGATACACTGGCCCAGCCCCTGCAGAGGACAGAAAGGAGGTTTCTCAAAATATTAAAAATAGATACATGGTATTGTAACAGGGTGGTCCCCAGGAAAAGGGGAAGTCCAGGTTCCCTACCCCACCCAGAAGGAGGGTGGAGCTGAGCAGAGAAGAGAAGGAGTCTGAGGAAGAAGAAAGCAGGATGAAGAGCAAGAAGGAGATCTGAGGAAGCTACCTGGAGCAGAGAGACATGTGATGAAGAAACCGTGCTTATTTCTTGACCCTGCGCTGGTTAAAACAGATGTGGATAAGGGACCTGTGGGGAGGTTGACTATGGCAACTTTTATCTTAATTTTGATTTTGCTCTTTTCCAGCCAGAAGGTGCTTTAGTCTTGTGGCGGGCTTCAGGCCCTGCCACAATCCCCCAATCCCTTTTGGGTAGCCTTTGACCCACAAAGGGATGGGTAA
>NW_004567115.1:7058449-7059691 GCF_000260355.1 Condylura cristata | reverse complement strand
AAAAAAAAAAAAAGAATGCAAAAGCACTACGCTCCTATGTTCATTGCAGCACTACTTACACTAGCCATGCTGTGGAAACAAGGACAGAGAAGTGGATTAAGAGAGGGTGGTATAACCCAAATGCCCAAAAGTGATGACTGGATTACAAAGATGTTGTACATATACACAATGGAATATTACTCAGCAACCAAAAAAAAGATAAACACATGCCTTTTGCAGCAACATCGGTGGAGCTAGAAGGGGTCATACTTAGTGAAATAAGTCAGAAAGAAAAGGAAAAATACCAGATGGTTTCTCTCATAGCAGGAGCATAAAGGACCAGGGGAGAAAATAATAATAACAATGAACAACTATATACCAGAGACATTTTACGGATGTGGAGTGGGATCAAAAACAGGTGGCAGGGGGGAAAGAGTGCACTGGACTATGGTGATGGCACACTGGTGAACTGGTGGTGGGAAGCCAACAGGGATTATAGCTGAGATGGAAAAGGCACAAAATGATGTAAAAATAAACAATATAAAAAAGAGAGAGAGAAGGTGGTATATACAGACACATACACAATGGAATACTAGATTCATTGGAATCCACAGTGGAATAATGGATTGAGAAGTGAAATCTGTCTACTGCCATACCACCCTGAACGTGCCTGATCTCCCATGAGAAGTGAAATCTTGCCATCTGTGACAACAGGGAGAGAACTGAAGGGGATAATGCTAAGTGAAGCAAGTTAGAAGAAAAAAGAACAAATAGTTTCACTCTTACATGGAATGTAAAGGGGCAAAAATAGGAACTGACAAAACTAAACTAAAATAAACCCTAGAAACCTGACTATAGAATTAAGGCTACCAGAGGGGAGGTTAGGGAATGGAAAGCTAGTAGGAAGAGACCCAAAGGACTGTGCTGGAGGATTATGGGTGTCCTGGTGCTGAGTATGATAAAAATATGTCTCAACAGGTGTGAACATATGCCTCCCTAAATTATATACAATGTTACCTCATAAAAAGTGATACCATTTAGGCCCTCCCTGGTGGTGTAGCGGGTTAAAGCACAGCACTAAGAAGCTAAAACCACTGCAGCTTGAGTTCAATCCCCACCTGCCCCAGAGGTGACCCACATGGCGCGGCAGACCTCTCCTGACACTCCCGCTGCTCCCCTCAGCAGTGTACTTCAACGGTTCACCTGTTCTGCTCCCCATTCTGTCTCTGGTGAATCCTCTCACTGCCCCTGCACCTCTGAGCT
>NW_004567115.1:7056042-7058159 GCF_000260355.1 Condylura cristata | reverse complement strand
TCCCCTCAGCAGTGTGCTTCATCTATCTGCCTATTCTGCTCCCCACTCTGTCTCTGATGAGTCCTCTCACTGCCCCTGAACCTCTGGCTTGTACCCCAGTTTTGTATTCATAAGTAAATAAATATTTTTTTAAAATAAAAAGAAACCCTGTTTGGGCACAGCCATAACAACCAATCTTTTTGGAAATACTTCTTATGCAAAGGGAATTGTGCTGAAAAAGATAAAGTTGAAGCCAACCAGCCAAATTATGCCACCCACAATGTGTCAGAGTCCAGCTAGTCCAGAGTAGCAGAAAAAAAAATCAGTTTTACTGTTCCATGATTTTTTTTTTTTTTATATTTTACTATGGAAAATAATGACATTCTAGTTGTTGCAGTTGGTCACAAAAATCATGCTGGGTCTCTCTTTTGACCTTATGTAAATGCAGGAAGAACAGACTAAAATAAGTTTTTGTGGTGAAAACATAGCACTAATAAATGCAAGAAAAAATTAAAAGGTAGAATTGAGACTATCCCATACACACCAACTAAATTGTCTATCTCTACCTATGTATCCTGGTGGATTATTCTGGAAGCTTTAAATAGTTATCAGTAATGAAATAATAAAACATTATTTGTGTTGTGCACCATGCCAGCGTGCAGTACCCCATGATTGATTAGCTTGTTGATTCTTCTCTCTGGTGCAGCCACAGTCTCCCGACTCTGATTCACAGTCTCTCCTCCCTCTTCACTCTCTTCTTTCAATCTTCACCGTTACCATTACCACAGGACTTCATTCAGTCCCTGATCATTTTCTCTCTCCCAAGTAGTTTCGTTAACATGGCCATTTCTATAATTTTTTAAAATTCATTTATTTATGCATACAGAACTGGGGTACAGGCCAGAGGTACAGGGGCGGTGAGAGGATTCACCAGAGACAGAGTGGGGAGCAGAGCAGGCAGACACTGCTGAGGGGAGCAGCGGGCAGGTCAGGAAAGGTCTGCCATGCCATGTGGTCACCTCCGGGGCAGGCGGGGATCAAACTCATTGAGGAAGTGGCTTTAGTTTCTTACTGCTGTGTTTTAATCTGCTGCACCAACATTTTGAACAAGTAAATAAACATTCAAAAACACCTCTCCGAGTTATAAGTGACCCTGTATTCTATAGGGGACATTGAATTCAAATAATAGATGATAAAAAATATTTTTCTCTTATATGTGGTCACTGTCATTGGTAAATTAACCAGGCTGATATATAGTAGAGGGATATAGATAAGCATATGAACTAGAATCAGACCTGCTTGCGTTCAAATTCCACCCTGATGAGCTGTGAAACCTGAACCAGGTTACCCAAGGTCTGTCTTCCTAACTATAAAATGGAGGTGGAAGTGACATAACTCACCAGACTGTTGCAATGATTAACAATGCTTTTATAATCAAATGTAAGATATACAGATGTAGTCATGTATGGAAGCACAGAGAAGAATTAACTATTAATATTTTTAGAGGATCACAAAATGCCAGAAGAATGTGAATGATTTCATTAATGAAAGTCATGGAGTTTGTTCATGGAGTTTTTCCTGAAGAAAGATTCATCCTTTCCCCTGTAACTGTGTGACCGGGGGCACCCTAAACTAAACTGTTAAGGAGAAAAAACCCATATGGATTTGACCATGCACATATACAAAGGCAGCAAAGAGAGCAAACTCTTAGTGTGCTCAAAAATCTTTAATTAGTGACCATAGAAAGGGAGACAGCCGGCCCTTCCTGGTGGCACAACAGGTTAGGGTGCAGTACTACAAGAGACTCATGCAGCTACTACAGCATGAGTTTGATCCCTGGCCAGGGAGCTGACCCACATGGTGCGGCAAACACTTCTGACCCTCCCGCTGCTCCCCTCAGCAGTGTATTTCAGTCACTCTGCTTGTTCTTCTCCCCACTCTCTCTGGTGAATCTGTAACAGGGTGGTCCTTAGGGAAAGGGGAAGTTCCAGGTTCTCTGCCCCACCCAGAAAGAGGGTGGAGCTGAGCAGAGAAAGGAGAGAAGAAGAAAGGAAGGAAGCTGAATGGAGAACAAGGAGGAGACCTGAGGAAGCCACATGGAGCAGCAAGCATGTGAGGAAGAAGCCATGCTTGTTTCC
>NW_004567115.1:7047957-7054767 GCF_000260355.1 Condylura cristata | reverse complement strand
GCTTCCTTCTTATTCTCCTCTTTTTTTCTTCTCTTCTTCCTTCGCTTCTCTCCTTTTTCTCTGCTCAGCCCCACCCTCCTGGGTGGAGCAGGGAACCTGGAACTTCCCCTTTTCCTAGGGACCACCCTGTTACATAGGGACCAGGGACAGCCTCCCCATGTATCTCTCACCCCATTTCTTTCTCCTTCCTACCCTGTAGCAGCCCCTTTCCCCCATTCAGGAAATTTGGTTCATGGCCCGCTGGGAGATGTAATTCAAAGTGCCTGCATGTAAGAGGGACAGGGAAAATGGTGACCATTCTTGGGGCCACTGCAATGCTACACTTCTCCCCCTTTCAGGGGATTGCATTCTACAGCAACCCCTTGAAATCATATTTGCTGCCAGTAGATCTTGAACATCCTGGAGTTTGTGTTAACAGATTCATACTGTTAACATTTAACAAATATATTTGTTATATAATAAGCGCATTATATGTTTATATACATACACACTTACATACTTAATATGTTCAAGTTTTAATTGGATGCACTATTTTTTTCTTTTTTTTTAATTAAAGTAATATAGATTTAAAACATGTGCTAAGTATTCTCCTGGTTTTGCATTTGTAGAATTTCCCTTTATTCTCATGTGTCCTAGGTTTGGAAGTGGTCTCTAGAAGGCAAGAAATAAAGTCCTGATTTCCTCTTTCACCCACAGAGGTAAGCCAAGTTTCGAATTTTCCTTGGGCACACACACACACATACAACCAATCTTATATCTGTATCATGTTGAGGGATTTATAAAGAACTTTCAAATTTACTCTCCTTCCATCCTTAGAATCATACATTCAAGTAACTGGGGCAGCTATTCTTGCCTTCATTCTCTGCATGTGAAACTTGACTCATAGAGAAGTTCAGCAACTTAATTGTTCACCCACAGTTCACCCACAAATTCCCATGAATTTGGGTAGGTCTGTGCTCTTTTACCCAGCATGCTTCTCTTCTTCTGCAAGGATCAGCTCAAATATTACATTCTCTATGGCATACCTTTCCACACAGGCAATGGAACTGTTCCCTCCCCCAGAATCCACAGTCTGCATGTACTGTACCACTGCTGGGGGAGTGCCACGATCCTGGAGAGAACCCCGTGGATCCCAGCTTTGACTTGGTCATCCTCTCCTTGACTGCTGGGTGACCTTGGGCAAGTCTCAACCCAACTTAGGCTCAGTGTTTTCCCGAATCAAATGAGGATACTTTTTCTACCATTTATTATCTACCTGTGTCAGGCACTTCACAAGTTAGCTCATTTTTTTCTCCCCAGAACACTAGAAGGGGTTATTTTTCTGCTTGATCTTATAGATTTCTCAGGTTTGGACAAGTTTTGACTTCAGGCCATCTGCTTCTAACCCATTTCTTTTTTTCTCTAATGCTAACTTTATTTTATTTAATACAAACATTATTTAACAATAGCAGGCAAGGTAGAACAGACACAGATATTAAAAGAATAGAAGAAATTTTGTCTTAAATATTTCACAGTAAAGCATCCCTAAAAACAACGGTTACATCTTGCCTGCTATTGAACTAGAATAAATGGAGCCTTACAGTAGGTATTTTCCTATATCAAACTTTTCACCCATTTTTGAGAGTGACCATGTTTTGTATGAATATAATGTGTTCTTCATTGCTAAATAATATTCCATTGTCTGAATATAACATGATTTATTTATCTAGTTCACTGTAAATAAATATGGGCCTCCTTCCAGTCTGGGGCTCTGATGAATATGGTGCTTTGAAGAGTCCTACTATATTACTAATCTACAATAATAGGCAAGATGTAACTGCTAATTTCTGTCTACTCTAGAAATTATAGTCTCTCCCCAACATACATTACTCCAACCCTACAATTTAGCCTTCAAATTAGCTTGGAAATTTAAATAATTGCAGTATAAGCTGGGAACCAAAGTCATTGAAAAAAATAGGAGGTCAAAAACTTTCCAGAGTCCTCCCTTCCTTTCTACTTCAGATTTGACTTCTGATAACAGTAGCAATAACAACAACAAAAATACTTTAAAACATGAAAAGAATTCTTGTTCATTTCCTCCAAGACTTGGGGGAAAATAAGGGAGAAAGTGATAAGCTTGTTGGTAATGCTGGTAAGACTGTATGCAGTTTCCTATAAACATCATGTAGGGGGAAATTCTACTTCTAACCAAGAGAGATAGTTAAGGGAAGCACTTCCACTGTGTGGGCTTGTTTCCATGCAAGGTTTGATGCACAAACTGTTTCAAAATAATTTGTGGGAAGGAGAGTGAAGCCTGCAGCAAAAGAGCTGATTGCAGCTGTTACAGGTCACGCAAGAGGCTGGCTGGCTAGGTAATCAGCTTTCTCCATCAATATGACTCAAAGAAAATAGGTCTAGGTGAGCTGGAGGAAGGGTATCCTCTCTTGTTTATGCCAAAATGGGCCTAAGTGAATGTCACCACAGAGGAGAGGGTGTATCTGAACTAATAGGCTTTATCACTGGAGAGATAAAATATGGAGGACTTAAAGTTTTCTACTGGTGATAAGACTTGAGTAAAGTAATACTTCCTTACATGACCTGAATGAGCCCATAAATCTCCTTAACTCAAAGTTTCCTGGGTCATCTGACTGATTACCCATCCAACTTCTTTGCTTTATTTTGGATTTCCATAGTTGAGTTTAAATTTTTTCAATAACACACTGCAGGCAGAAACATAATTGGTACCATTTTTCTGGAGAACTATTTGGTAATAAGACTCAGGAACTTGGAAAAATGTACTTTCCCATTGACCCAGAAATTCTGTGTCTAGGAAGCCATCCTAAGGAAACAGACATTAAGACACAAGAATATTCACTACAGTATTGTTTATAAAATGGGAAAACTGGAGGCAACCCAATTAAACACTTAAATCTCTGTGCATCCTTATAAGAAGGTTATCAAAGGGTGTTTATTAACATGGAATTGTTACAGGGCAGGGAGATAGGGGCACCATGAACCCCCAAGCCTCCCTGCTCTAAATGAAGATTCTGCCATTCGCTGTGTTAAAACTAGCATACAATGTAACAGGGTGGTCCCTAGGAAAAGGGGAAGATCCAGGTTCTCTGCCCCACCTAGAAGGAGGGTGGAGCTGAGAAGAGAAGAGAAGGAATCAGAGGAAGAAGGAAGCAGGACGGAGTTCCAGAAGGGGACCTGAGGAAGCCACATGGAGCAGAGAGACATGTGATGAAGAAACCGTGCTTGTTTCTTGGCCCTGGACTGGTTGAAAGCAATGTGGGTGAGAGACCAATGGGGAGGTTGACTGTGACAATGTTTATATTGATTTCGATTTTGCTCTTTTCCTCCCAGACTTGTCTGGCCATTTCTGACCCTTTTCTATGGGTCCCGGCCAGAAGGTGCTTTAGACTTGTGGCAGCTTTCAGGCCTTGCTTTGGGCCAATCCCTTTTGGGTGGACTTTTGCCCATGACAGGAGGGGTAACTTCAGGTGTTTGATTTAGAAGTTATATTCTTTGTCTTTCATATTGTATACTCACTGTATTAAAGTTCTTTTTCATTAAAGTCTTATATGTTTTGTCTTGATGTGGCAGAACCTATTTAGAGCAGGCAGGTTTGGGGGTTCAATGGTGCCCCTATAACAATAAGACTTTAATGAAAAGGAACTTTAATACAGTGAGTATACAACACAGAAGACAAAGAATATGATTTCTAAGTCAAACACCATGAAGTTACCCATCCCCTTGTGGGAAAAAGTCCATCCAAAAGGGATTGGTCCAAAGCAAGGCCCGAAAGCCCGCCACAACACTAAAGCACCTTCTGGCTGGGACCCATAGAAAAGGGTCAGATATGGACAGACAAGTCTGGGAGGAAAAGAGCAAAATCAAAATTAAGATAAAAGCTGCCATAGTCAACCTCACCACGGGTCTGTCACCCAGGTCTCTTTCAACCATTCCAGGGCCAAGAAACAAGCATGGTTTCTTCACATGTCTCCCTTTGCTCCAGGTCTTCTTCAGGTCTCCTTCTGGCTCTCCATCCTGCTTCCTTCTTCTTTTCTCTGCTCAGCTCCACCCTCCTTCTGGGTGGGGCAGGAAACCTGGAACTTCCTCTTTTCATTCCCTGTCACAGAATGATAAGTCATATTACAAAATGATAATGTTGCAGATATACCTTCATGCAGGGAAGGCACCATTTTCTCCCCCACTTACATGTAGTTGCCTTGGACCATAAGTCCTATGTGCCAGGAGCCAGACTTCTTGAGCAGCAGAACGACCAGGAACTCAGTCTAGAGCTGAGTTGCCAGGGGACCTATGTAACACAGAGGGCATGTGGGCCCATTTCTCTCCTGCTTTTTTGACTTTCTCTTGCAGCCTACTACTGCTGAAAGGAGACATTGGAGGAGACACGAAACATGATACTTAGTGGAGAAACTTGGAAAAGAAACTCATAGGGATGCTGCTCTTGATCCTTGGCAGAGACAGTGGCAGCCATTATCTTGGCTTCCTGTTGGATTATGTAGTATGTTTTGAATTTTGAGTCTCCTTCTGTTTCAGCTCTCTGGATCTGCCTAACCCTTTTCTTGTTTCTCTTTGCTAGAAGGTACCTTAGACTTGTGGCAAGTTTTCAGCCCCACTTCAGACAAAACTTGTTCAACCAGGCATTTGCCCACAAGGGTATGGTAGTTCTCAGAGCTTTAGGAATATCCTTTCTTCTCTCTCTCAGTACACACCAACTTTATTAAAATTCTATCACTCTAGAAGTTTACTTCCTTTGTCTTTGGGTGTGCTGATGGTCAGATCCTTTTTAGAGTGTGCTTCCTTTAAGAATTTGGGGTCCTTCGGTTCTATCTTGGTTATGTATGAACAATACTTAATAACATCACCCCAAAGGAATAAAAAATGCTCAGAGGATTACATATCATCACAGAAATATAACTAGGATTCATGTGAAATTACAGAATCATTGTATACTACATATAACATATTAAATCTTTATATTTTAAAGCTATAAAACTTTAAAGGGAAAAAAAAAGAAGTGGAAAGATGCCCCATACACACAGATTGGGAAAATTAACATTATTAAAATAACCACATTACCCAAAGCAATTTACAGATTCAAAGCAATACTTTCAAAATGCAAATGACCTTTTTCAATGATATAGAATAACTGTCAAATTTATATGAACACAAAAGACCCCAAATATTTATAGCAATCCTGAGAGAAAAAGAAGAAATAAAGGTATCAGATATCCTGACTTCAAAATATATTACACAGCAACAGTAAACAAAACAATATGGTACTGGCACAAAAACAGAAACTAAGATCAGTGGAATAGAATAGAAAGCCCAGAGATAAGCCCACACAAATATAAAAAATATTTGACAAGTCGTATAGTGGAGAAAAGCAGTTTCTTTAATAAATGGCACTGAGAAACATGGATAGCCACTTGCAAAAAGAAAGAAAGAAAAGCCATACTTAATACTCATAAATTATTTTAAAATGGAGCAAATATATGGATATAATAATTGAAACCATAAAGTACTTAAAAGTAAAAGTAGGGGACATACTACAAGACATTTATTACAAAGGTGTATCTGAGAATTCAAATTCAAGGTCAAGGGAACCAAAAAATTCAAGGGAAACAAAAGCAATGTTCTTCAAAAGAAACCATCACAAAAACTGAAAGGCAACCCAGAGAATGGGAAAAACATTGGCACATCATACATCTGACAAGCAGCTACTCTCCAAAATTTCCAAAGTTCTTATGCAATCCAAAAAAAACAAAAACCCAATCAACAAATGGACAAAGGACTCAAATGACACTTATCTAAAAGAGATATTCTATTGACCTATAGACAAATGTTATTGTTAATGTCACTTATTATAAAGGAAACACAAATCAAAACACACTGTAATATCACCTAACCTCTGTGAAAATGGCCCATATAAAAAAGAATGGAATAAACAAGTGCTTGTGAGATTGCATGAGAAAGGAACTTCAGTCTGTTTTTGATGGGAATAAAAGTTGGTACTGTCCTTATAGAAAATGGTATGGAGATTTCTTAAGAAAATAAAAATGTAAATTTCATATGATTTGGCAAAATGTCTATTAGATATTTGTCCAGATAATATGAAAACTTAAATACCAAAAGATCTATCTATACCTTTCCAATACTGTCCACAATTGTCAACTCATAGACCTAAGTGCCCTTCAACAAATGAATGGTTTTTAAAAATTGTGGAAAATGTATTTCAATGGAATATGTATGGCTGAGAAAAAGATGAAATAGTGGTATTTGAGACAAAATGTATGGACTTTGAGGAGATTATGTTAGCAGGAGTAAATAAAAAAGTACAAGATTTACACCGGGTTGTCTCATTCATATATATTTTAAAAAGACAAGAACAATATAATAGGAATAAATCTTGAACTCACTGAAAAAATATAACAGTTACCATAAGGAACAAAGGGTGGCGAGAGGGTGGGGGGAGGAAGCAAACAGGAGTATTGGCACAGGTGGATTGGTGGAAGGTGAATGGAACATGTATACATATGGGAGACCAAAATGTAACCCCCCAAGCTAAAATTGATCTTTATTTTTTTAATTGCAAAAGTAATACATACTTATTGAAAAAAATTAAAAATCTCACATCTTAATTCAAAGCTTCTCCTTGGAGGTAACCTCTGTCAACAGTTTGGTCTATTTCTTTCTGAACCTATTCATATATATATTTTTTAAAGATTTATTTATTTATTCATATAGAACTGGGGTACAGGCCAGAGATGCGGAGGGTGAGAGGAGTCACCAGAGACAGAG
>NW_004567115.1:7043507-7047852 GCF_000260355.1 Condylura cristata | reverse complement strand
CTGGGGTTTAGCATTTTCACTTTCCCACTTTTTATAAGAACTAAAGAAACAGACTCAAAATAGTTAAGTCTGGAATACCATTGCTATTTTATAGAAAGAAAAATAGATACAGCATAAAGACCCATATCCTTGTCTGTTCCTCACCACTTTACAAGTCACTTCTTGGGCCTTTAGGAGATTAAATTTGGAAGAGATGATAACCTTCAACCATTTCATGGTACAGAAGTTACTTCTACTCCATTTAGAGAGGCGATCCTCCAGCCACTTCTTGCGCATGCTCAGAGTCCCAACCTTTCTCGGGAGCTTCCTTCACTCCATGGAACTGAAGCTTCTCAAAATGCTATGCGAATTCCCTGGCTCCAGTTTTTATCAGAGCCTAGGTCTTACTGGTAAGTCCTGGCAAACCCAGCCAAATGTTTGCTCAGAGAACTGGAGACAACATTTGAAGATGGAAAATGCAATTGTGAAGAAGGAAAAAGGAGCTAGGATGAGAATGTGCAGTTGCATGTAAGTTAAGGGGTGAGACCTATGATGGAGACATAAATCTGGAAATTAACTGCAAAGAGTCATAATTTAATCATTGAGATTGATAATATGGCTAAGAGTGAGCATAAGTTGAATATGCTTAGTGCCGTGGGACAGTCTGCTTTACAGTTGTGGAATGATGAGTGAGGGCAGACTAAGAAGGACTGGCCAGAAAAGAGGAAGAACCACGTGAGTAAAACCAAATGACAAAAGTACTGAAAAAGGAAAGAGGGAGCCTGTTGCCAAATACTACTGAAAAAATTTAGTAAGACTGAGGACTGGGAAATGCCCAGTGGACTTGGGTGTATAAAGATTCTGGGGGTGTTGACAAGAGTTATTTCTGACTAATAGAGGAGATAATATCTTGGCTGGTATGGATTCAGTGGAGGAAAAGAGGTAGTGAAAATAAAGTACAGATAATTCAAGAAGTTTTGCTGCTAAGTGGAGCAAAGAAGCAGGCAGTATCTGATGTTAAGAAAGATTTTCTTTTAGCTTAAGATGGGAGAAATTGCAACACGCTGGCATTTTGATGGGCATGACCCAGGAGAACTGCAAACACTGGTGATGGTGCAGATACCCAAGAGAAATGAAGTTTAAGTCTACCAAAAATATACAAATGGAAGGTTCATAGCAAAAAATTGAAAGAATCAAATGTCCATCAGTAGATTCTGGTTGTCTATTGTTTTGGAACAAAGAATTCCAAAACTTAAAAATTTAAAATAGCAAAATATCTGTTACTATAGTCATGCTCCTGTAGGTTAGGAAATCAGTCAGGGAAAATAAAGACACTTCATCTTTGTTCTGTGATGACCCCATGGGTGGGGCCTTGGAGGCCTCTCCTTATTTCTGTGCTCAGTCTTTCCACATGACTAGCTTGGATTTCTATATAGCATGACACCTTAGGGTAGTCAGTCTTCTTAGCAGTAATTCCAAGCCCCAAGAGGAAGGAAGCGAAACCACATAGCCTCCTATGCGCTAGCATAGACTTATTAGTCAAGGCAGTCACAGGCCATCAAGAGAAGGAATGTCAAAGAATGTGTGGCCATCTTAAATCTTTCACAATCAGGCCCCTCCCTGGTGGTGTAACCCATTAAAGAGCAGCACCATGACGCTCGCTGAACTCACTGCAGTACAAGTTCGATCCCCGGCCAGGAAACTGACCCACATGGCATGGCAGACCTCTCCTGTCCCTCCTGCTGCTCCCCTCAGCAGTAGTATTTCAGTCAATCTGCCTGTTGTGTCCTCTACTCTATCTCTGGGGAATTCTTTCACCCCTCACACCTCTGATCTGTACTCTAGTTCTTGTATACATAAATAAATAAATATTTTTTAAAAAATCTGCCACATGATTTGGTGATGGAAAGCCCACAGGGATTACAATTGAGATGAAAAAATGCACAAAATGATGTCAAATAAACTATTAGTAAGAAAGCAATAAAATTACGCTTCTGCATTGGAATACTACCCAGCAATAAAAAAGAATGAACTACTGCTACTTGCAGCGATTAGGTCCCATAGACATAATGCTAAAGGAAATGTCAGACATGAAAGAATACATTCCATAATATTCCATTTATATGAAGCCTTATTTGCATAATCAATCAGCGTAGTGATAGAAATCAGAATGGTAGCTATCCTGAAGGGGGTGCTTGTTTGCATGGGGCCTGGAGGAGCTTTTAGAAATGCTGGAAATGTTCTATGTCTTGACCTGTATAGTAGCAACACAGGTATATTCATATGCAAAAGTTCACCAAGTAGCAAGTGAACATACATTTAAAAATCCAAAAGAGAAAAAAAGGATCCAGGAAAGAAAGGAAAGGAAGCAGTTGCCAGAAGGATGTGTTAGGAGGTGAGAGAGGATGGAGTTCTGCACATAAGTTTTCTGATCTGATAATAGAAGTGCATGGAATTGCACTTTGGAGTGTTGCTTTTGTCTCATTTGAAACAAGTCACCAGAACCAGCGCAGCTCCATGACGCTATCTGCAGCCACTGCAGCATGAGTTGGACCCCAGGCTAAGGAGGTGACCTATATGGCTCAGCAGACCTCTCCTGACCCGCCCGCTGCTCCCCTCAGCAGTGTTCTTCATCAGTCAGCCTGCTCCCCAATCTGCTCCCCAATCTGTCTCTGGTGAATCCACTCACCCCCTGAACCCCTGGTCTGTTCTTATAACTCTAAGTAAATAAATATTTTTTTTAAATAGTAAGAAACAAGTCACCGGTCATAATTGATGAAGAAGAGCAGGAGAAGTGGAGATTGGGGAAAAAGGAAACTGGGGAAGGAGCAGTATAGAATGGAAATGTAGGAGGACTTCTGGAGCACTACAAATTTAAGGGCCACAAGTTAGCCCAGTTCTCTGGGCCCTCACTCACTGAATGCAAGCAGGGCGAGATCTTCACTCCAGCAGGGCTAGAAGCAGTTCCTAGGAAAATACAGTGAAAGAATGTAGAGGAGAAATCTTGAAATCAAAGTGGAAAAAGGGAATGTTCAAAAAGAAGTTAGAAAGCCATCAGGAGATGAGAACTCAGGCACAGCTGTCGTATCTAACCACCCGGTAGCCTGAATTTACAACCACATGCATCATCCTTAGCAAACCAGCATCCTGGAACCTAGAATGGGGGAGTTTGCAAAGACTTGCCAGCCTTCTCACAGACCGATATCACAAGTGGATCTATCACTGCATTAACAGGCAGACCGCCCCACGTTTTGCATTTTTTTTCTTTCTTTCCCCTTTAAATAATATTATTAATTTATCTATAGGAGGTAGTGATGTCTATATAAGCAATGTATTTCCCCCCTATTAGACCACTTACTCAGCCTTGTGGGATAATGTTTCCAAATTGCAATTCTCTAAAGACCCTAAATAAAAGCCTTGTTTCCACTTGTACGTGAGCTTCTAGCTCACGGGTAAGTTGTTCTTTCAAAGGAGGCAGGAGGCAGGAAGTTGAGGACCTACATAAGGAATTAAAAACCAAAGGATGTGGGCCCCATGAAGAGGAATGCGGGGCTAATGACTTGTAGTTGCAGTGTTGAGGAAAGGAGCTGAAAATACAGCAAGTGAGGGAAAGAGGAAGATTGAAATGGAAGTAGGGAGCTATTCGTTAAAATAAGGCCCAGGGAGGGAGAGGGATCAAAACAGGGAAGGGAAGAGCACAGGGACTGTGGCAATGGTGCACAGGTGAATTGGTGGTGGGGATTTTACAGGGACTACACCTGCAAGGAGAAAGCAAACGGTGTACAAAATGAACACTGATGTAGGGCCCTCCCTGGTGGTGCAGTGGGTTCGAATGCAGCACTGCAAGCCAGCCACAGCCACTTCAACGCGAGTTCCATCCCCATCCCGGAGGTGACCCACATGGCGCGGCAGGCCTCTCCTGACCTGCCTGCCCACTGCTCCCCTCAGCAATGTACTTCGTCGATCTGCCTGTTCTGCTCCCCACTCTGTCTCTCACTACCCCTGCACCTCTGGCCTGTACCCCAGTTCTGTATGCATAAATAAATAAATCTTTTTAAAAATGAACAATGGTGTAAAATATATATAAATAAAAAATTATAAAATGCAACAGCCATGTAAATATGCAGTGGGTCGCTGAGTAGAATACTGGTCACACTTACTGCTTTAACAACAGCCCCCAAAGCTTAGTGGCTCAGCACATAGGTTGACTGATTACTCACACAAGTCTAAGCTTGTTGACTGGATACTGTGAGCACGGGCTCCCCGCAGCCATCCAGGCCCTGGCTCTTGCCATGGTAGCTCAGAAACTAAATAGGTCATTTCATTTATGCTTAAATAATTTAAAATTTTGGGCCCTCCCTGGTGG
>NW_004567115.1:7028618-7042472 GCF_000260355.1 Condylura cristata | reverse complement strand
AGACTTTAACCCCTACACCACTAGGGAGGCCTGATTTCAACTCTCTTATTGACACACCTGGGAGCAGGGAGCACTTCAGTTTCTCTGTCTTCTCTTTGTGGTGAGTAAAATATAAAGGTATCTGCTGCACTGAACTTCACATTATCCTTATTTTTCTGATCTCGAAAGAGTTAGTATCTTTTCACCAACTGTGAGTATTCAGTCTTTGATTTCTTCAGTTTTATGGGGCATATTTACCAGCAGTGAATGGCAGAAAGCTAAGAGGATCTTCTAAAAGCAGTTTCAAATGACAACATTTTTGATATCTTGTGTTAGATAAAATGTATTATCAAAATTAATTTCATTGGTTACCTCTGCATTTCTTAAAGTAGCCTCTAGAAAATCTATACTCACATGTGGCCTGCTTTACAGAGCTGGTGCAGAGCCTGGATCCTCTCCATCTGGCTGGTAGATAATGAGAGAGGGAGTAATGGGGTCTGCAAGGCTGGTTTCCAAGTTCCTTTGAGTTGCTCAGCATGATGCCACACTTACTACAGAAGAGGACCGGAAACAGTCTGCTCAGGAAAGAGAGGAAACAGATTCAGTGAGCAGCAGGCTGACTTCTGGCACAGCTAGAGTGAAAGGACAAGATTCCTGGAAGAGAGGAGGTCCAGATGCCAGCAGGCAAGGTCTGAGCAAGATTGTCCATTTGAGTTTTGATATAACCATGACTTTGGAAATAGTTACCAGGAAGAGAAATCTTCCAATTCCCAGGGCCTGTTGACTCAACAAAGAAGGACATTGAGTAAATGCAACCTGATAACACATGTTTCGAAGGTATGTCCTGTGAGGCAAAAGGAGAATGGTCATAGAGCAAAGATCAGGAGAAATGTGGACATGATCCAGGCCCAGTTCTTCAGGAGGTATATGGAAGAGAAAAGCCCAGAGTTTTGTCCAGAGTCTAGGGTTCAATATCTCACCTTAAACAAGTTGTTTAGGGCCCTCCTTGGTGGCCTCACCGGTTAAAGTTCAGCACTATGAAGCTAGCCTCAACCACCAGCAGGAGTTCAATACCCAGCCGCGGGAGGTGACCCACGTGGTGCAGCAGACCTCTTCTGTCTCCCCCACTGTTCCCCTCAGTAATGTACTTCGTGCATTTGCTTGTTCTGCCCCCCACTCTGTCTCTGGTGAATCCTCTTACCCTCCTGCACCTGTGGCCTATACCCCAGTTCTGTATGCATAAATAAATAAGTCTTTTTTTAAAAGTTTAAACCACGCTGCTTGAGGTTTCCTGATCGTGAAACAGGGATAATAATATTTGTCTTAGAAATTTGTTGTATTCAATACTAAAGTACCTGCAAAGTAGTTAGCATATAAAAATAACTACGTAAAATAATTCTCAAGTTTGTACTAAAAGTGCACTGGCCTCTCCTTTGTTTATGTCTTCTGTGTGTTTCCTTTGTGCATGCCTTCATCTGGCTTTGCTCTCTGTAAAAAATGAAAGCAATGTGTGATTCTGCTCTTGTTCTAGGACATAATTCAGCAACAAATATCTCTGTTTCATGTAAATTTACATTGCCACACAGAAGAAAGTGTCAGCTCTGATTTGATATGAAATCAGTTTAATCTTAGATGATAGCTTCAGAAAGGAGAATACATTTCTTCTATAAATAGCATAAAACTGCTCATTTTCAAAAGGAAAAAGCTTTGTGTGTAAAGAGGGAAGTCCTGGGAAGAGGGTGTGGCTTCTTTCCAGATCACAGTTGATGAAATTGCAGAGATATTTTTTTCCTATTGCCTAATATAGACTTGTATATAAATGGCAAAAGGAGGAGAGAAGTTGGGCGTGCCTTTCAATGTTCTATTTTTTTTCACACCCTCTCCAGAGCAGTGCCAAGAGAATCAATGCTTCCCGTAATGTTGTTTATAGTGAGCTATATAAGAAGCTTCTGTGCATAAGAATTAAATTACTGCTCCATAATACCTATTGCTTTCCAGGGAGGACATTCTGTAAAACACTCTCCTAAATCACACACCCGAAACTAAAATGTTCTTGAGGACTTCCTCTGAAATGTGATTACGTGAATGGGTCAGGCTAGGAAAAGAGGTTTATGCTGCTTCCCTTCCCCTTGGCGAGATTAAAACCCACTAGAGAACGTCATCTTGTGCATGATTTTTAAAAATGCTTCTGAACTGGTACTTGTCCCAGGAGACAGGAATCTGACCCTTTGAGATGGCTTTGTGAGTTTCCGTCCACCAAGGCAGGCAAGACAAAGCACTCTGCCAAGCTCCGGGTGGGTGTGCCCGGCCTGCCCTTCACCCTCATTGCTCAGCAAGTCACAGACAAGTCCAGATTTTAAAAATCAGAACTGAATTCCAAGCATTCAGGGCATTTCTAGAACAGGAAACAATTTTTACATTACATTTTCACAAGTTTCTTTTACATCATTTGTTCCAGCACCTTTATGTAAATTCTTACCAATCTCTGCAAGGAAGTTTGAATCTTAGGGTCCCTGTGTCTTTCCTCAGGCCACAGGGTGATAAGAAAGGTGCAGAGACCAGGTCCCACTGGCCCTCTGGTAACAAGGGCTCTCCCAAAATGCCCACCCGGTCTTGTGACTGAAAACTAAACTACACCAAGTACTGCTTCCTCATCCATCTAATTTTATCACAGAATCACTGCGACCAGTGGTTCAGAACCCATGGCACATACTTGGTCTCCTAGGGGACAGCCCCAGCTTCCACAGGTCCCAGGTGGTAATATTCTCAGATATTCTTCGTGTGTGAAATCTAGTCCAATACAAATAGAAGAAAACCTGGCATGTTTCTCTACACCTGCTTCATTTTTTTTTTCACTTAGTATTTTCTCAATGATCTCTCTGGATTAATTATTAGTAACTAGTAACATGTGAGCATGGGGTAGGAGAGAGATTTCTGAGCCTTATCACTACACACTTAAATTCAAGGAGCTTGCCATCAATTCCTTCCTCTCATGCTGAAAACCCACAGGAAGTCCTTAGCCTGGAATTCAAGCCTCCTAGCCAATGCAACGCTCACAACCCAGCCTTAACTCACCATTCCAGTTTATTCATGACAATCTTCAATAAACCCACAAGTCCTCTCCAAGGGCCCTCCCAGCCCACAGCTTCACAAAGTAAACAGCTAGCTACCTAGACTACAGGCCTCATTTCAGCCCCATCTCTTTCAAGGAAACTCCCCTTACCTCTAGCAAGAAGGGCTTCCCTCTTAAGTATCTTAATCATACTGACGGTTTGATAGCTAATGTTTATGGCCCCATCATCTCATAGTAAATATTTGTTAATTGATGCATATATTCCAACATGGGAAGAAAAAGCTCTATTTTGCAGAAGAATCCTTTTATAATCCCAAATGAAATTATTGATTCAGGCAAGACTATCAATTGACATTAAAATCTATGGAGGGAAGGTCTTCCTTGGTGGCACAATGGGTTGAGTGCAGCACTATTATAACGCTATTGCAGCCACTGCAGCACAAGTTCAATCCCTAGCTGAGGAGGTGACCCATATGGCATGGCACACCTCTCCTGACCTGCCCACTGTTCCCCTTAGCAGTATACTTTGTTAGTCTGCCTGTTCTGCTTCCCTCTCTGTCTCTGGTGAAGCCTTTTATTCCCGCACACCTCTAGCCTGCACCCCAGTTCTGTATGCATAGATAAATAAAAATTTCTTTTTTAATCTATGGAGAGGATGCTGATTATTGATATGGCACAAAATGTAACACTTTGGCTACACTTTGGTGACAAAGGTAACACATGACTACATAATAAAGGGATCAGATTGTGCCCATCTTAACCTGAGATAGTCACCTACCCTATTTAGCATTACTAATAATATTTAGCATTATTAGCATTACTATATAGGGTGAGATAACAAGTTCTGACATCTTGTGATGGGATACAAAATGAAGCATACCACATTTACATGTACTGCATTCTAGTAAAAATTGTCATGTTTACATCTAAGTTATTTACATGAAATATAAGGGTGAAGCACAAGTTCAACAACAACATGGGTAAGCAAACAAATTTGAAATATGGCACATTCTTCAGGAGTGACAATTTGCCTGGGTTCTTCAACAAATCAGTGCAATACGAAGAAGGACTGTTCTAGATTAAGAGAAGTTTAAATACATAGTAGTTAGAACTGTGGCCACCCAAGGCAAGGCAGGACAGGTATCTAGAAATTTTCTTCTTCTTTGACCTTGTATTAATTAAAAGGAGTGCAGCCCTCTGGACTATGGTGATGGCACATGGGTGATTTGGTGATGGGAAGTCCAGAGGGATTATAACTGAGATGGGAAAAGGCACAAAATGATGTAAAAACAAACTATTATATTATTATTAAAAAAAAAAAAAAAAGGAGTACAGTCGAAACTATAACCAAAGGAGGCAGCATGTTTCTGGAAAAATCTCAAGGATACATATTGGCAAGTAACAGTAGCAGCTATTGGATGGAGTTTATAATGAAAGGGTGGAGAGATGCAAGCAGTCAGTGAAAGCTGGAGACATCAGAGTAGTTCTGGACAATTGGGATTATTATTTAGCAATGTTGATATTGTTGGAAAGTACATGGGGGGCCTCCCTAATGGGTTGAAACTCAGCACTATGAATTCTATCCACAGCTACTGTAGCACAAGTTCAGTCCCCAGCCAGGGAGGTGACCAACATGGCACCCACTGTCTCGCCCACTGCTCCCCTCAGCAGTGTATTTCAGTAGATCTGCCTGTTCTTCCCATTCTGTCTTTGTGAATCCTCTCACCCTCTTTCACCTCTGGCCTGTACTCCAGTTCTCGTATGCATAAATAAATAAATCTTATATATATATATTTTTTAATTTTTAAGGCCCTCTCTGGTGGCGCAGTAAGAAGCTGAAGTCACTTCTGCCAGAGTTCATCCCCGCCGGCCCTGGAAGTGACCCACATGGCACAGAAGACCTCTTCAGACCCTCCCGCTGCTCCCCTCAGCAGTGTACTTCAATGATCTGCCTGTTCTGACCCCACTCTGTCTCTGGTGAATCCTCTCACCGCCCCTGCATTTCTGGCCTATACCCCAGTTCTGTATGCACAAATTTAAAAAAAAAAAAAGTACAGAGAATAAATCACAATTTAAATTGTATCACATGAAGTTGTCTGTTCCACTTAATTTCTGAAGTCTTTCGTCATGTGAATAATTTCCATGTCTCTGTTTTATAATAAACTAATGTTATCCCCCAAAAGGTGGGGGGTGGGGGTGAACATAACAATCAAATGGGACCTCTGGTTCTCTATTGCTTAGTAATTTCTGTAAACAAACTAGAGGACATTTGGTGGACCAATAAAGGAATTTGAATATGGATTGAGTAACAATTAATAATAGAAATCATCATTAGTTTTCATTAAAAGTGAAAAATGCTTGGCCCTCCCTGGTGGCGCAGCGGGTTAAAGCACAGCACTGAGAATCTAAAGCTGTTTCCGCATGAGTTCGATTCCCGCCTGCCCCGGAGGTGACCACATGGCGTGGCAGACCTCTCCTGACCCGCCCGCTGCTCCCCTCAGCAGTGTACTTCGTCGATCTGCCTGTTCTGCTCCCCACTCTATCTCTGGTGAATCCTCTCACCCTCCGCATCTCTGGCCTGTACCCCAGTTCTGTATGAAGAAATAAATAAATCTTTAAAAAAAAAAGTGAAAAATGCCATTTTTGGTTAAGTAGGAAGTTCATACTGACTTGAGGACTGCATCACAGTTTTATTTTTTTGAAGATTTTTTTTTATATACTTGTACATACAACAATTGGGGTCTAATTCAGAGGTTTAAGGAGTAAGAAGACAGTGGGGAGCAGAGCAGGTAGATCTATGGAAATACACAGCTTAGAGGAGCAGCAGACAAGACAGGAGCTGTACGCTGCACCATGTGGGTTAGCTCCTTGGCCGGGGATTGAACTCATGCTACTGCGGTTGGCCATAGCTTGATAGCGCTGAGACTTTAACCACTGTAATCCCCATGAAGGCCATGCATCAAGAGTTTAGAACAACAACCCCAACTTGATTCCTGGCCTCTCAACTTTCTACTCAAACAGCATGAGCTTCACTACCCCTCCACCTCCACCAACTACTGGTCCCTGGTCTCTGTGCAATTGCCCAGCCATAGGGCCCAGCCAGTGAGCTGCCCAGCCTACACCTGCCCAGATCTCTGTGTTCCTTTCTGCTGGTTTTCAAGGAAGTTAGGGGTCCAAGGCTCATGCGAGACCGGCCTGGCCCTTTTTCTAGATAGGGCAAGGATCCTGGAGGCATTACTTCAAGATAGTGGAGAAGCAGAGGGCTCAAATCTTTGCAAATTCTATGGACAGTGTCAGCATTGTTCCTCAGATTGACAATGCCCATATTGCTCCTGGTGATTTCAAAGTCAAGAATGAGATGGAGCAGCCATGTGCCAGCTTGTGGAGAGTGACATCCATGAACTCTGTAAGGTCATTGATGATGCGAGTGTCACTCGATTGCAGAAGGGGGAGGGAGGTTGAGGCTCTCAAGGAGGAGCTGTTCTTCATGAGAAGACCACAAAGAGGAAGGAAAAGTTCTAAGCCCAGATTGCAAACATTGGGTTGATTGTAGAGGAAGAGGTCCCCAAATCTCAGTACCTCAGCAAGACTATGGCAAACATCAAGGCCCAGTATGATGAGCTAGTTCAGAAGAACCAAGACAAGCTGGACATGTACTTGTCCAGAAGATTGAGGAAAACACTACAGGGGTCACCATTGAGAACCCTGAATGTGGAGCAACAGAAATGAACCTCACAGACCTGAGATAATGGTCCAGACCTTATATAATGACCTGGAATTCATGAGAAATCTGAAGGCCAGTTGGAGGACAGCCATGGGAGTTAAAAGGCCACTATGTCATGCACATGGAGCCCAATGGGGCCCTCCCACACCTGGAGTCAGAGAGGCCCAGACCCACGATGAGAGGCAACATCAGACCTAAGAGTACAAGTCTCTGCAGAACATCAAGTTCAAGCTGGAGGCTAGAGGCTACCCCAGTTCTGTATGCATAAATAAATAAATCTTTTTTAAAAAATCTTTAAAAAAAAGATTTATTTATTTATGCATACAGAACTGGGGTACAGGTCAGAGATGCGGAGGGTGAAAGGATTCACCAGAGACAGAGCGGGGAGCAGAACAGGCAGATCGTCGAAGCACACTGCTGAGGGGAGCAGCGGGCGGGTCAGGAGAGGTCTGCCACGCCATGTGGTCACCTCTGGGGCAGGTGGCGACCGAACTCATGCGGAAGTGGCTTTAGCTTCTTAGTGCAGTGCTTTAACCTGCTGCACCACCAGGGAGGGCCGTAAATAAATCTTTTTTAAAAAAACAAACAAACATAGGCTTCCTTTCCACTCTCATTGTGTGAACTGAAGTGGGTTGCACAGCCAAGTCTAGCATCAATGGGATAGGGAGATACAATTCTCCCATCAGTGGGACAGTGTGATTATTTAGAAATCAATGACAATGGGAACAAAGCATCTCAAACTCTGAGTCATAACAAAATTGTTTCTCAGGAAGCAAATTATGTTAAATCCAGATGTCAGAAAGCAAGAAAGATCGAAAATAAATTAACTTTCAACTCTAGAAACTAATGCAGAAATAACAAACCAAAGAAATTAGAAGGAAGGAATTAATAAAGATAAAATAGTTAATGTGAAATAGAAAACGAAAACAATTGACTTAAATTCTGTTTTGACAAGATCAAAACTTAAGAAGCCTTTGGCAAGCAGGATCCAGAAAAGAAAAAGAAAAAAGGCATAACAGCATTAGAAGTAAAAACAGTATGCAGAGATTTTAAGGTTTTTTTTTAATGCTATTTACAATTTTATCTCAATGTTTTAAAATAAACACATATTATGCGAAATGATTTTATAGATCAAAAGAAATGACCATACTGACTCAAGAACTACAAAGTCTGAACTACCAAGAATAGCATAGTAGGGAGTCAAAGATCTTCTTTCTGAAAAGGAAACAAGTCCACATGACTCACTAGTTTGAATATTCACCAAGCATCAAGGAGGGAATGAAACCCACATAGTACAAAGTGTCCCACAGCTCAGTAAAAAATGGAAAAATTCTCTGCTCAGTAAACTATGTGGGGCCTCCCTCATGGCTCAAGGGGTTAAGTCTCAGCACTAGCAAGCTACCACCAGCCACTGCGACATGAGCTCAATCCCCAACAAGGGAGCTGACCCACATGCTGCAGCAGACCTCTCCTGACCCACCCACCGCTCCCCTCAGCAGTGTATTTCAGTAGATCTTCCTGTTCACTTCCCTTCAATATCTCTGGGGAATTCTATCACCAGCCTCCCACCCCACACCTCAGGCCTATACCCCAGTTCTTGTGTGCATAAGTAAATAAAAATAAATCTTTAAAATATATACTATGTGACTACCTTGTGACCAAGTTCCGGCCATCAAGATGAAAGAAGAAGGAGATGTGTATGTGGGAAAGATTTTCTGCAATGAAAAGAGAAGGATGTGTGAGGAACTATGGTTCATCCCATCCTGCTGGGGCCATGACCCTGAGGGACACACATCTGCCCTTTTGAGGATGAAGTGGGCAAAACTTAGATTGCCTGTAATATTGTGCTAGAACAATCCATCTGATGCAAGCTTTCCTCAGAAAAAGCTATTTTTTTTTTAAGATTTATTTATTTGTGCATACAGAACTGGGGTACAGGCCAGAGGCTCAGGGGCGGTGAGAGGCTTCACCAGAGACAGAGTGGGGAACAGAACAGGCAGATCAAGAAAATACTGCTGAGGGAAGCAGCGGGTGGGCGGGTCAGGAGAGGTCTGCCTTGCCATGAGGATCTCCTCTGGGGGAGGCAGGAATCGAACTCATGCGGAAGTGGCTTTAGCTTCTCAGTGCTGTGCTTTAACCCGCTGCGCCAACAGAGAGGGTCAGAAAAAGCTATTCTTATTGTGCAAAGCACTTTTCTTTGATTTTGATTTTTATTGTTATCAATTGAGTGCACCCTAACTAAAATACATGAGCACTTGTCCTTCCTGGTGGCACAACCTGTTAAAACGCAGCACCATGAAGCGATCCGCAGCCATTGCAGCATGAGTTTGATTCCCAGCTAGGAAGCTGACACAAGGCGCGACAGACCCCTCCTGACTGGCCCGCTGCTCCCCTCAGCAGTGTATTTCAGCCAACCTTCCTGTTATGTTCCCCAATCTGTCTCTAGTGTAGGGGGGTGGATTTTCTCACCCCCTGCAACCCTATATCTCTAGCCTGTACCCTAGTTCTTGTATGCATAAATAAATCTTTTTTTTAATTATATATGTGTGTGTGTGTATGAGCGCTATCAAATTTTAACAGAATAAACATCATAGATAATATCAATTATTTCAAAGCCCAGGAGAACTTCATTTTGCATTTTGCATGTTGGTCTTGCATAATCCTAATACTACGACCAGATGGATTCATATATCATCTCTAAGGAGAATGTTACCTTTCTTTTTCTCCTTTACTGAGGTAACATTGGTTTTAAACACTGCATGTGACATAGGGGACCAGGTGCATATTACCACTGATGTCTGTAACCTCTTGAAATCCACCATGCAAGCACCCATAGTCCTTGACCATTACCCAAGACCATTGCTCCCTTCCCACCTTTGTCCCCACAACTGGCCTCACAGAAACTTTTTCTTTTAAATCCTATATTGTAGTCAGTCCTTTTGATGATAAAATAGAGACCCAAAACACCTGTGTTTTTTTTAAGATTTATTTATTTATGCATACAGAACTGGGGTACAGGCCAGAGATGCGGAGGGTGAGAGGATTCACTAGGGACAGACCAGGGAGCAGAACAGCCAAATCGACGAAGTACACTGCTGAGGGGAGCAGCGTGCGGGTCAGGAGAGGTCTGACGCACCACGTGGATCACCTCTGGGGCAGGCAGGGATGGAACTCATGAGGAAGAGGCTTAAGCTTCTTAGTACTGTGCTTTTACCCACTGCACCACCAGGGAGAGCCCCAAAACCCCTGATTTAAAAAAAAAACAAAAACACTCCAACAAGTTCTCATCTTCAAAGTTAAACATTTCCTTTTCTGCCAAGAAAACTTAGAGAGAAACAGAATGCAATGATTTCTTCCTCCTGTTTGAAACAGATTATGACAACTGTTATAACTCTGGTCTTATTGCTTAATTTTTTTTTGATCACTCTTGAAAACCAACATGGGATTCTTGACAAGATTCTTGACTAGAAGAATATTCAGTAGGTTCACATTTTAGTTAAATATTTGTTCTGGTTGTTGTCCATATCACAATGATATTTAAACTTCCTCTTGCATATACCCAAGAGAAAATATTAACATTCTTACACCCTTGTTAATAAGGATTCCATGTCAAGGAGGAGTGAATGATACTAGACGATCCAGACATAGAAGTTTAAATCAGACAGATCTAGTTACTGAAAGAAATAGAGCACCATAAACTCACTGAGAAACTGAGAGCAAAACCAAAATACTGGGGACTCAGAACAGTACAGGAGTTAGCCAGGAACAAGAAGATGTGCTGGTACTTGGTTACTGGAAACCAAGGTCAAGGTCATGGCAAGTAAGAGCAAAACCAACTCTTTCCTGAGTCAGTGGGTTTCTGGCCTTTCTCCCACAAGTACCGTCTGTTGAGCTGGAGGTAGTGCTGAGCCTAGAGGTGGGAAGCAAGCAATAAGAGCCAAGCGATAGCTCCAAGTTCTTTATACCAGACAAACAAACTGCTTGCTCAGACTCTCAGTCACACTCAGAAAAACTGACACACCACTGCTAGAGCCATTTGCCTCCTGGGCCTAAAAAGAGCTAACGTGGCCCTCCCTGGCAGTGCAACAGGTTAAAGCACAGCACTATGACGCTATCCACAGTCCCTGCAGCACTAGTTTGATCCTCAGCCAGGGAACTGACCCACATGGGTCCGCATGGCAGTCCTCATGGCAGATTTCTCCTGTCTTTCCAGCTGCTCCCCTCAGTGGTGTATTTCAGTAGATCTGCCTGTTCTACTTCCCACTCTGTTTCTGGTGGAGACTCTTACCCTCTGCACCTCTGGCCTGTTCCCCAGTTCTTGTATACATAAATAAATATAAATATAAAAATATATAATTAATAAATATTAAAAAAATAATCAATATATTAAAAAAAAATAAAACTCAGACCCCCCTGGTGGTACAAGGGGTTAAAATGCAGCACTATGAAGCCACTCAAAGCCACTGCAGCATGAGTTTGATTCTCAGCCAGGGAGCTGACCCACATAGCACAGCAGACCTCTGCTGACCTGCCCACTGCTCCTCTCAGCAGTTCTGCTCCACACCGTCTCTGGTGAATCCTCTCACCCTCTGCACCCCTGGCCTGTACCCCAGTTTTTGTATGTATAAATAAATAAATAAATCTTTAAAATAAATAAATAAAAATAAAAAGAGCTGACTCTGGTGAAAATGTGAAGACAAGAATGTAAACTCCCTTTCAACCACCAAGTTAACTCTAGAAATCAGGCTTCATTAACTTCAGAGGACTAGCTTCTCCAAGAAATTCAAAGTCCCAGAAGGATAGGCCCTAGCCCCTCTCACAAAAGACCTGCAAGTAAGTCACTCTACTTACTTTCCAAAGTAACCATTTGAGGATCAACTCTACTTGTAAATCTGGGGTACACAAAAGGAAATTAATCTAGGCTGGCCATCACCTATTGGAGAGAATCCATGGCTGAAGGCCACAGGGGATGTAATCAGGTCAGGGCCACATCCTTGGGGCTGCCCTACAGAAAGAGAGCTGGGGGCCGAGACAGGTACAGAATTTGGATGTGAGTTTCCTCCTGATCAAACTGTGTTTGTCTTAGCAGTAAAATATCACCTTTTTAGTGTACTGCTCTTTTCTTTCTCAATGACACCCAAAGGAGTTTCACTAAAAAGAAATTTTTTTAGAGATTTATTTATTTATGCATACAGAACTGGGGTACAGGCAGAAGGTGCAGGGGAAGTGAACAGATTCATCAGAATCAGAGTGGGGAGCGGAACACGCAGATCGATGAAGTACACTGCTGAGGGGAGCAGCGGGTAAGACAGGAGAGGTCTGCCGGGCCATGTGGGTCACCTCCGGGGCGGGGATGGAACTGGCACCTAAGCAGCCCAGCCAGCTTTGCAGTGCTGTGCTTTAACCGTTGAGCCACCAGGGAGGGCCTCTCTAAATTTTTACTGCAGACTTGAGAGTCAAATCTTGGCAAAAGTCAAAGGACTTACCATCTTACTTCTACCATCTTGTCAAGTGGGGTCAAAAGCCTTTCTCTAATTTTCCAATTTGTCTATCTTTTCCCATTTCTTTTATTTATACATACAAAACTGCAGTAGAAGCCAGAGGTGCGGGAGGTGAGATTCACCAGAGACAGAGTGGGGAGCAGAACAAACAGATGGACTGAAATACACTGCTGAGGGGAACAGCAGGTGGGTTAGGAGTGATCTGCCACACCATGTGGGTCACCTCCCTGGCTGGGGCTTGAACTTGTGCTGCCGCAGCTGTGATAGCTTCATAGTGCTGTGTTTTAACCCATTGCGCCACCTGGGTTCCTTTTCCCATTTCTTCTTCCACCTTCCAAATTTATTTTTGGCATTGCCACCCTCACACAGGGTACTAGAACAAATTCCAAAATCTGCACTAGAGGATCAGCATGTCTTAGTGAATACCAAGACAGTTCTTCCTGGTAAAGTGAATGTAAATGGATCCTCAGTGTCCACAAACTAACAAGAAAGAGAGAAAGAGAATTTTGCTTCATCCCAGAGGTTGGTGAATTACCAGGGCCGCCCTCTTTTCCTAGATGATATTCTAGGTGTGTCACAACTTCATTCCGTTATTTCAGAGTACTTTGTACAAGCACAGTGTATGGATGAAATATTTCAGTTGTGCGGTCTCTTATTTTCTCATGTGTTTTTCCAAAGGCTGCTTTCTCAAAGGGAGCTTGTGAAAAGGCCTGAATCCTCTCTTATCTCTCTTGCTGCTTCCGCTCAGCAACAAGAGTCAGTGGGAATATCCAAAATATATGAACACTTCCTGTCCTTTCCCATTTTATATAGCCCACATGCTAGAGAGTTTAGGTTTTCTGATCTAACCTGAGCTGGGTCTTGGGTGGCACTTGTGAATCATTAAATGCTATAACTGTTCCAGGGCAGGGTGAGGGGCACCCAGGACCCCTAAACCTGCAGGTTCTAAATAGGTTATGCTATCTTCCTCATCAAGACAAAACATACTCTACTACATAAGATCTTTAATGAAAAGGAACTGTAATACAACTAGCATCATGCAATACAGAAAAGGGGAAGAATAAATTTCCTAAAACAAGCAGCCAAAGTTACCCGTCCCCTTGTATAAATTGCCCAGCCAAATAGGGTTGGCCCAAAGCAAAGCCACTGAGGCCCCAAAACCTGCCAAAACTCCAAGGCATCTCCTAGTGGGGACCCACAGGAAAGCGACAGAGGGGCCCAGCTCATCTGAGATGTAAGGAGCAGAATGAAAACTAAGATAAAAACTGCCATTGTTAACCTCCCCCAGGGCCTCTCAGACACATCTGTTTCAACCAGTACAAGACCAAGAAGCAAGTACAGTTTCTTCACATGTCTCCCTGTTCCATGTGCCTCCTCTAGGTCTCCTTCTTGCTCCCCATCTTTCTTCCTTCTCCCAATCTCCTCTCTATTGTCTTCTCCCTGCTCAACTCCATCCTTTGCTGGGTGGGACAGGGAACCTGGAAACTTCCCTTTCCCTGAAGCCCACCCTTTTACATAACTCAAACTAGGTTAGAAGGGATCTCTCCCAGGGAAAGAAAGACTATTTTTTTAAGATT
>NW_004567115.1:7019212-7028483 GCF_000260355.1 Condylura cristata | reverse complement strand
TCACCTCCAGGGTGGGGATCAAACTCATGCGGAAGTGGCTTTAGCTTCTTAGTGTTGTGCTTTAACCCGCTGCACCACCAGGGAGGGCCCAGAAAGGCTATTTTTAAATGTTATAGTCAGATAATAATATTGTAAATCTATGTCCCTTATACTCCTTAATGATCATATAATCATATAATTTAAGAATGTGAATGGGCTTGGAGGAGTCTCTTAATCTCCCAAATCAGGAATTGCATACCAGGAAGATGAGTCTGGGTAGGGTATGTACTTCGTTTGGGCCCTGGGTCAAATCTTATAAAAGTCAAAAACCTCTGGATCTTTAATTATGTTCATGTATAAATTCTCCTTATTGTTTAAGTCCATTGTATTTGCTTTCTGTTTCTTGCCACAGAAACATGTTACCTAATATAAGCTTGTGTGATTTGCAGGAAGTTGAAACAGTGTGTATCTGATATGGAGATTTCCTAATTCCCAAGCCAACATTTAGTAAAAAGCCCACTTTCTGCATAATATCCCCAGTAAGGCAGAGTTATATGTTTGTACACAATGCATTAGAGATAATGAATTTTTGTAAAAGTAATTACGCTGTGGGCATACAGTGAGTCAATTGCAACACAATAATTAGAATCAAAGAACTTGAATTCCCACGCCCCTGGAGACATTATCGAGTCTCTTAGGAAATAATTTTGAGATATTGCCTAAAGTGACATTTAAATTTTCCCTCATATTCCTTTTAGTCAGATTGTGACAGATAGTTTCTGCTTAAGAGAACATAGTCACTTCTCTGATACAATTATTTTCTAGTATAAGCAAAACATCAAACTCAAAGCAGAAGCGACTGTTTAAATAATATTAAGTCAGTTATTTATTAATATGATCAGATTCTGGAAAGTAGAAAATTGGATGCCAGATTTGAATTGTTCCAGCCTTGCCCTAGGAGTGGTCTCGCAACACACCAGAAGCCCACAGCTTATTTGAATACAGGGACATGAGCACTGATCACTCTTGTGAGATGTCTTTGTTCAAATAAGATGGAACATGAAAAGAAAGGACCTGTAATTCTTTTAGCTCACATTTTTTTAATCATAGGAGGATGCCCTAGACTTCAGGATATGGAAAGTATTTTGTTTACCATCATTTCTCTTGACCTCTGTGGGGCAACACATTTTTATTTATAGAACTTCTGGACAGTCATGATTTTATAAAAGTCCATTTTAAACTAGTTTTATTTTTATAGCACCCTGATTTTTTTTGGGGGGGGGATGGTAAGTTTCTGAGTGAAGAAAACAATACAATATACTAGAAAAAAGACCCTCCCAGGAACTGACCATTCTGGCTGAAATTCCCAGTCTCTTTCTGTCTCAGGTTCCTCATCTGAGCAGTGGGGCTTAACCTAGTTGATCTCCAGGGTCCCTTCACTAAGAGATAGATGAATCTGTGAGGACTGTGCTTATCTTTCTATCTTGTCAAGAGCCATAATTTGAAGCTGCATGTCCTCTGTAGCGTTTAGTTCTTGATAACAAATTGTCAGGTACAGATAATAAATTGATAATAAATTGTCAGCTACAGAATGTCAATACTCATGAAAGATTCGTAATGAAGAAACCAATACCTGAAATTTGGCAGGAGCTTCTGTGTTTCATAAAACATAGAAACAAAGGCCTAAAACTAACTCTTAACATTCAGACACTAACAAGTTTTACTTTAAAACAATGATTAAGTATGAGGTATTCTTCAAGTTTGCTTTGGCCTTGTGTAAGGAAGTTCATTCTGGCCCCTCTTTAGCAGTGCTCTTTATGAAAGATGTAAATGGAGAAAAATGTAGTATGCATTACTTCAGCATAGTAGGAATCCAAGGGACCTTATTATTTAATAGATGCCTACACTTGACATCTTTTTGGTTTTAAATCTGAGTTAAATTAGGAGATTGCTTTGCAATAGACGTTTCAAACAAACAAACAAAAAAACAGAACTCGCTGGAGACTGAAGACTTAGCCTTTTTATGATTGAAAATAGTTCTGTGTTTTTAATTGATTTCTGTGATGTTTAAGAATACATTTATAGTCAAATTAAGTAGAAAATTCAATTTTAAAAACAAAATGTATGCTGTCTAATAGACCATAATTACAGTGTTGACTTCAGATTTTTAGTGAAAAGGGCATAAATTAATGTAGAATAATATGAAATTGCTCTTTCCTTAGGTCAAAGTTTCATATTGGTTTTATATAAAACCTTGTCTTTTTTTTTAAAGATTTATTTATTTATACATATAAGAGCTGAGGTGCACACCAAAGGTGCAGGGGTGGGTGGGGTGAGACAGAATAGGGAGCAGAGTAAGCTGATTGACTGAAGGGAGCAACAGGGAAGATAGGAGAAGTCCGCCAAGCCAGCTCCCTGACGGGATAGAATGTGTGCTGCAGTGGTTGCGGATGACTTCATAGTGCTGACATTTAAGTCCTTGTGCTACAAGGGAGGCCCCAAGTCATTAATTATTTTTTTAAGATTTATTGATTTATTCTTACAGAACTGGGGTATAGGCCATGGGTATGGTGGGTGAGAAGATTCACCAGAGAAAGAGTGGGGATCAGAATAGGTAGATCTACTGAAATACACTGCTGAGGGGAGCAGTAGGTGGGTCAGGAGAGGTCTGCCATGCCATGTGGGTCAGCTCCCTGGCAAGGGATGGAACTCATGCTGCAGTGGCTTCGGAGAGCTTCATAATGCTGTGCTTTAACCCATTGCGCCACCTGGGAGAGCCCTTTTTTTTAAAAAAGATTTATTTATTTATGCATACATAAACTTGGCCAGAGGTGCAAGGGCATGAGAGGATTCACCAGAAACAGAGTGGGGAGCAGAACAGGCAGGTTGGCTGGAATGCACTGGTGAGGGGAGCAGTGGGTGAGACAGGAGAGGTCTGCCGCGCCATGTGGGTCAGCTCCTTGGCCCGGGATCAAACTCATGCTGCAGTGGCTATGGATAGCTTCACAGTGCTGTGCTTTAAACTCATTGCACCACCAGGGAGGCCCAAGTCATTATTTTTTAAATGTTAGTCCTTACCTTGTTACCAAAACTTAAATCTTCCTTAAGGATGAAAACAAAGTTTGTGGTTAAGCAGTAAGTTTCAGAGTTTGCAACAGAAGCCAGCTACATTAAAGTGTTTTTCCTACCATTTAATTTAAACTATCAAACTAGTACAGCATGCACATGGTTTAAAAAAGAAACTAAACTCTACAAAAGTAAAAAATGAAAAGTATACTTATCGTGTCACCCTTCTCACTGGAAAAACATACATGGAAAGTCATTAAACTCCCTTGAGGCACTTTAAACCCTTTCTAGCCGAATTTCATTTGGTCACTGCAATGGTATGAATGTTTGGGTTCCTCCCACTCCCACTACGGGACCCATATACTGAAATCCTAACCCCTGAGGTGATGGTATTAGGAGATGGGGTTTGGAGGCGATGACTAGGTCCTGAGGGTGGGGCCTTCAAGAATGGAGTTATTGCTCTTATAAGAGATTTGGAAGAGATCCCTCAGTCCTCTTCTGCCATGCCAGGAGACAACCAGAAGTCTGCAGCTTGGAAGTGGTCTCTCTACCAAGTTGGTTGGCACCCTGATCTTGAAACTACAGCTTCCAGAACTGTGGAAAATAAATTCCTGTTACTTCCAAGCCACCTGGTCTATGGTATCATAGTATTTTGTTATAGCAGCCCGAACATACTAAGACGGTCACACTCTCCTTAGCTCTCAATAATGGGCTTATATACCTACTTTTTAAATTGTCAACTGTTGCTGCCAAGGAAGCTATCAATGAGCAATTTACACATTATGTATGACTTCGTCCTCCAATTCATATTTTGTTAGCATTAGTATTATGCCAGTGTTATTAATATATGGTGTCACTTAGTATTGTTTTTCTATTGGTTGTATATGTAACTTGAAAGAAAATACTTAAGTCCCCACTTTACCATCTTAAAACTCTTTAGCTCCTCATGTCTCTACTTCCCTGTTGTGTAAGAAAAATAATGCTTGGGGGTGGAGCAGGGAATGGGATCAAAAACAATGGGGAGAGAGAAATGCACTGGACTATGGTGAGGGCACATGGGTGACTTGGTGATGGGAAACCCAAGGGAATTGCAACTGAGATGGAAAAATGCACAAAAATATGTAAAAATAAATTATAAATTTTTTTAAAAGTTTAAAAAAAATGCTTCTACATTTTCCTTTGTCTTCCTTTGCTCTCTCCTCCATCGGTCTCTTGACTTCTGTCAAATCCACTGTGACTCTTACACTGTCAGAGTTCATAACATTGTTATCTTGTTCTGGGAATGGCCATTGGATCCACTTAAGTGTTGAAAGTCAATGAACTGCAACTGTACCATTTTGATGATGTGAATAGTGTTCGCTGCAGAAATGTATGTGTTAGGAAATGGGCATCCCAAGAAAGGATGCCACAGCATCAAGATCAAATAATTACATTCTAGAATATTCCATGGGTTGTTGAACACAATATTATAGTTTGCTTTACATTCGAAATACATTTTCCTTCATTTCAAAAGAAGCACATGCCTGTAGGACCAACTAAATTGATCTGGCATCTTAATCCCTCTCTGTGGTGTGCAATTTAATTTTGTTAGAAGTCATTTTTCTTCAAAACCAGTCCTTTTCTTGGCTGCTCTGCTGTGTTACTCTAGGCTTCCTTTCATTGCACTCCTGGGTTAAGAATTTTTCTTCTTGGGTGTCAGGTTTTTCTCATACTTGGGTGTCTTTTTCTTTTTATTGTTCTATCTTCTCTCTCTCTTTAACAAATAAAATGGCACATCATACTTAAATACTTGCTATCAAGGAATTATAGTCCCTAAGACATATGCCTCTCTATCTGGCACAAATACATTCAAACATACAATGTAAAGTTTAGTTTCTATTTTATTTCTCCCTAAGTTCTTCAGTCTTTAAGAACTTTACTTCTTCACTTGAGTTTTGGAGGGCATGGGGCAGCACCTGCAAGTCTAAATTGGAGTGGGGGTGTTCAGTCCTTCCAGGTTTCACAGGAATGATTGATTACCTGGCTGTAAATGGCATGCCTCACTCAGTACTGTAGTTTCACATGAAGCTTGGGAAGCACAGAGGCATCAAAGATGCTCCCTTTGGATCTAGCCTCCATGTTTCAAATGATGAGCTTCTTGGTGGCTTGTTGGGCACACATCAGGGGCAGTTGGTGCAACACATAGGGCTTTGCCCTTTATTGAAATGACCATTGTTCCCTCTTGCCTTGGTACCCTTAGAAACAAGGACCCCAGAGTTACTAGTCCATCCTTAATTGATTTTTCCAGAAAAACTTTGCAAAAGGTGGACTTTCTGAGTCCTCACAGGTCTGGACACATCTTTGTCTGGATAGTAGCATGGTGGGCATAGTATTCTGAACCTCAGAGGGCAGCACTCCACTCTCTGCTGGCACTGACTTAAAAACAGGTACCAGTCAGATTTTTGTTCAGTTGTAAGTAACATGTTTCTTTGGTCTCTGGAAGCTTTTAGGACCTTCTCTCAGTATTTTATATGCTATAAGCCCAAGGTTATGGTTAATATGGGGTTATTTTTATTTGTTTTGTACTCAGCAAGCACTTTCTATCTGAAGACTACTGTTTTCATTAATTCTAGGAAATGCTCCTTTATTATTTCTCTCATTAATTTCACCTCTGCATTGTCTGTGTCACACAACTATTAGTTAAATATCCCTCCTGGATTCGTCCTCTATCATCTTTGGACTTTTAAAAGTATTTCTTTCCCTTTGTCTTTTTGCTTCACACTTTGGGAGTTTCCAGTGATGTTTTCTTTCAGTTCTTGTGGTGATTTTTTTTTTTTAGAAGTCATTCTATTTATTTCAATAATTTTGTTTCTGATTATTCCTAACACACATACACACACACACATATACATGTCAACTTGTTTTATGGATACAATAGCCTCTCCAATTTTCCTAGGGACACAAATTACAACACACATAAAATAACTTATTTTATGTTTCTAAAATGTTTACTATGATGAAAAAAAATTCTCTCAAAACTAGTAAATATATACTTTCCTTTGGTTATTTTTCAACTAAATAAAGCAGGAAAATATATGTCAGGAAAATTGCCTATACTTTTCCCATAGCAGAACCAAAAAATATTCTATTATGGAAATTTTCAGAAATATACAAAGGAAACAAAGTATAATGAACTCCATGTACTCCATACCCAGCTTCAATAAATATCAACATTTGCCATTCTTTTTTCACTGACACCTCCACTACTCCTGTAAAAATTTGTAATTACATCATAAACTAACTTTTCATAGTAAGTTGGTCATTTGAATTTATTTTTCACTTAGTAAGCTATCCTATTAAAGATCATATTATATACTTTTTTCATAAAACAATAGTGGATGGCAATATTAAATATTATAGCAACAAAACACCAGCCATTTACAGGGCCAGATACTATTCATGCTTTACACACACTAGTTCATTTAAGATGATCAGTAATGCAAGTACCTGCTTTTAAATCTGCAAAGGATATTGAGATGCTTTTTACTGAAGGATTAGAAAAGGCATACAATATTAAATCAATGTGTGGAATATGTGGAAAAGGACATTTTCTGTAAAGCAGAGTGTGTTTTCACAGCAATGTTTGTCAGTTGCAATAAAATGCCAATACAAATATAGCTCCTGCTTGTTGGGAAGGACTATATCTAAGGAAATTTTACTATCTAGACTCAGAGGGACAAGTAATGTCCTTTCAATGACTCAATGCCATAGCTATATCAGTTACAACAACAAATTATAAATAATGCTGTCCTAAAAACAGAAGTACTTTTGTCTTTATGCATGACTCTAAAATTGGGAAATAAACTAAAAGTTTTAGCAAAATAGAAAGCAGGAAGTAGATTCTAATTGTTGGAGAGTATACTCAACCAGTGGCCCACAGCTGTTTCTCTCACTCTGCCTCATTCAACTTTGTGAAGTTCCCCCACCATTCACTGTGGTGTTAGTGCTGGGTGATATAGATGGTGGGCACTTGAATTTACATGTAGTTTGACAGCTTTTTGACCATGGGCGAAACTAAGGTTCTTTAAACCTTAGTTTCCTTATTTACAAAATTAGGGAAATTTTATCTCCATTTTAGGGTATTTATGAAGAATGTGATTTTAAAAAATAGATCACATTAAGTAAGTAGTGCAGGCTCTACAACTCCAGTGTGTATAAATAATCTTTGTTACTCTTTCAGGATCCATAGGTATCTCCTATAGGGTAGGTAGCAAGATAGAGCTAGTAAAAGTACAAGCCCTAGATTTAAATTTGAATTTCTGATCAATAAGAATCATTTTTAATCAAGTATGTCTCAAATGTTATGTGGAATATTCTTATCTGTTGAAATTCATGAAATTCAAATTTAAATAGGTATCCTGTATTTCACCTGGCAAAAATAGCTGTTTTAAAAGTGAACTGAGCTTTGCTAGAGTAGGATAAACTTGCAGAGAAAGACACTGTTACTAAATTTGATATCCCCCAAAACACTCAGTATTTTCTCTTCTGGATAAGGTTCAAGTATCACACTCAGAGAAGCAGGTAATACCTATGAAGTAGGATGTAAATGATTTCTCAAACTGAAATCTACAGGATCTACACTGGATCTTAGTCAAAAGGCCAAAAGTAAAAGTCTATTGAATCTAGTTACTATTTTTAACTAGGCACAGGTTTTGTAACTACTTACTGTTGAATTATGTTTGTATTTAGGTTTTTATTTAGAAAACTACAAAGCAGTAAATAGGAAAAAGCAAATAGGACTACTGAAAAATACAAATTGTAAATCTCTGACAGCATTCAATTTACTTGAAAAATTATCTCGTGAGTTCTTGTTTACCAGGTTTTCTTGTGTGTGCCAGGTATTTGTTTCTCAGTGTTTGTAAATAGCACATGAAAGCCAATGGGTTCACATCTTATTCCAAACAGACTTATATATCCCCGCTTACTCAAACTAAAAAGTCTGCTACCTACTTCACCAGTACTCTCTCCTCTGATTTGTAATGTTATTTTTAATGAGATAAAATTAGTTAACTACTTCCATTCCTCAGTTGTTTCAGCCTTGCTCAAGAGTTTGTAGTCATTCCTAAAGTTATACATTTACCTTTCTTAAATAAAGGGAGAAAACCACTCTATAGTAATAAATACTCCTATCACTTTTCCAGTCGTTTAAGACATAATTCATAATCCCTTGCTCTAATTCGTAAAGTGAGCAAATGAGAAATGTTACAATTTCAAGCACTACGTACTCCTTTTAGGCATTTGCAGGTTGTGTTTAAACTGTCGCATGGATTATCATTCATCATTCCGAGTAATAATGTGTGAGCTACATCTCTTCATTCATCATTTTATTTGCTAACAAAGCAGAGGTACTGTTCCATTTATAATTGTTCTAAAACAACGCACTTTCGGCTCAAGCTGCAATCCACTTGGTCTGTTCAACTTGCTCAGCAGCTGCAAAAGCTCTGAACTCTTCAGCTCCATCTCGTGGGGGGAAAAGACCGACGGCACCCTCATCTCCGGGAGGAGGGAGAAGTCCAACAGCGGTGGAAAAGACGAAAAGCAGGCGCGTCATTCAGACAGCAACATCAAACGAAAACTTGATTTCCTGCAGCTGAAGAGACTAACGGTGGTGACAAAGCAGGTCTTTCAGTTGACAGAAAGCATATATTTTGATTCCATTGATAACTTCGTCTCAATCTGGCTAAAATTATACTCCGTTTAATTAATACTGGCATCACTGGCCAACATATTCAGAATGAAATTCCCATGGTCCTGAGGTTTCCGGTGAAATCCGTCACGAGAGCCAAGCAAGCATATTCTGTGAGCAACAGTAACCGAGACGCTACCTGCCCTCACGAGCTACCGCCGCAGAGTATCTTTTAGTCACGTCACAGAGTCCACAGCAGATCGCCGGGGTAGGGCTGGGAGGCAGCAGGGGAGGTGGGTGTTCAGTCCACTCCTCCGGGAAGGCGCCCAGGACTGACCGCCGCGGCTCCCGCTGTCCCGTTGCCACGGCGCCGCAGGCGAGGGGACGCCAGACCGAGAAAGCCCATTGTCTTCCTCCGAGAAGCCTGCGGCTCGGGGACGCCCGCCTTTTGCTCGTTATTATAAACCTGCGTCTTATTAAGCCCTCGTGGTTTAAAAAACGCCCAGTGTACGCTCAGCTTCCTCCCTGTAGGGCAGATGCAGCCCGGAGCGTCCCCCGCGG
>NW_004567115.1:6977138-7018974 GCF_000260355.1 Condylura cristata | reverse complement strand
TCGCAGCGAGGAGGCGTCCTCAGTCCTCCTGCCTTCCGCCGCTGTCGCCGGGCTAAGCCGCTAGAGCCGGGACGTGCCTCCGCGCTCCTCGCCGCCTCCACCCCCGCGGCCGCCGCTCCCCTGGCCGTCGACACCCACCATGACGAAGAAAGAGAAGAAGTCCTTCAACCAGAGCCTGGCGGAGTGGAAGCTCTTCATCTACAACCCAACCACTGGAGAGTTCCTGGGGCGCACCGCCAAGAGCTGGGGTGAGCGGATGGCGGTTGGGCCCGGAACCCGCCGCGAACCCGGGGGCGCCGGGCGGGTTCGGGTGGGAAAAGGTAGACCCGAGGCGACTCCCAGCGCGGGGGCCTCCGGAGCCACCCGCCGCGGGTCGCGCCCGGGGCCGCTACACTCGAGCAGAGCCGGCGACGGCGGAGCGCGGCCCCATTCATTTATTGCCGGGCGACCCGAGGCGGCGGGGCCCGCGGGCAGTCCGGCCGGGCTGTGCTGGCTCCTTCCTCCGGGCCTGGAGCGGGACGCACGTGCTGCCCGGGCCTCCCGCCCCGAGCGGCGCCGGAAGCCGGAGACCCCAGCCCGGAGCAGAGCCCCCGGCGTGCGGGGGCCCGGCGCCCGGGCCTCCTTTTGTACGGAGCGCGCTGACCGGTAGAGGCCCTGGCGGAGGCACGGGGCGGTTCGGGGAAGCCAGACCCAGCCCCACGCCCGGGGAGAGGAAATTTCCACTCCCGCCGCTATCTTGTGACTCGTCCACGCTGCCTCCCTAACCGGTCGGAAGAGCAGGAGTGAGTGTTAATGTGGTTGCATGAATGTGCGGCGGTGAGTTCATCACACACGATTATGTTTTGAACTTGGGCAGTGAGAAGACCTTTTAAAAAGGTTGGGTCGTCTCTAATTCCTTTTTCATTACGGAGATTTTCTTCCTTACGAATTTGCTTTTTTGGGGGAAAGTAAACCCTGCCTGGACAGCACCGTTTTTGTGCCTTCACAAAACGTGTGACGGTTGTGTATGTTAGCCCTTTCTCTGTGCAGAGTTCTTTGTTTTTAAAGAAATATCTAAACCATCCATCAGTGTCGTGCTCCTATGGGGTGTCTCCCCCCCACCCCAAAGTTAATGTCGTAATAAAGACTTGTGCTCTTGTTTGTCTTTATACTTAAGTAAACTCATTTTACTCTTTTCTGCCTTTTGAAAAATATTTTGTTAGTGGGTCTCAAACCTTTTTTACTGAATGAATACGTTTCTAAAATTGAGAGCTATTTGGGCACGACATGTTGAAGAGTAGTATGAATAGAGTAAATGAGGTATAACTCAGAAAAGTTGCTGCTGACTGAAATCAGCTCCTCTAGACTGGCAAGGCTTCTTGAATTGCTATCAAAAGCTGAAATGGGCCTTGGAGGCTTTTTTTTTAGCCCAACCTCCACTCTGAAGATAAGAAAAATGAGACCCAAAAAGGTTGTGATTTTCGCTTTTGTATACATATTCCTCAGAGCCAAGAAAAGAATGCTTTTCTCCCTTTAACCCTAGTGCAGCAGTTGTACTGTTTTACAAATGCCATGCCTAATTTGCATGGTAATCACAATTTTTATTGAAATGACTGTCTTTGGGGGAACTCCCCTCCCCTCCCCAATAGCGGGATAAGAAAATCTTCCATCCCGAGTTAAAAGGGGATAAATGGTGAATGATCATTGGTTTTTAGAATTAACTTTTTGCTGAAATCTTTTGAGTGGTAGAGAGGGATTTTTTTTTGTTACCTTCCCTTCCATTCCTCTGAAGTGCTTTCTTATTTACAATATATCTTCACCTTGCTTATTGCAGGCAGTGTTCCTTAATTAAACTTTGTATTATGTGATGGTGGGGTGAGCTTTTATTTGGTATACACATCTAAATAACTTGTGCATACGTTTTCAAAAGACAGGGCATTATATATCGTACTGGTAGTACAAGCGAAGTTGGATTTAGTTTTAGGGTTAAGGTAATATCCTTTCTCAAAAATAAAAGTATTATCTTAATAAATACTGAATTTCTGTTGATTATATCAATAGTAATAAACCCATGCACAATGCCTTAAGAACCTGAAAGTTAATAATCTTGTGCAAATGCCCTTGGAAGGCAGCCCTCCAAGGATGTGTTATGTGGGGGAATGGCGAAGTGGAGACTGAAATTTCATACTTGATTTCAGTCTGGGTTTCCTAACGCATGATGGTCTACCGGAGAACTCAGGTGTTGTGTGGACTGTGATATTACCACCTTAGAGATATTAACATTTAAATATATATCTTTTGGGGCAGATTTAAGAAATGTGTGTGGCTTTTAAATTGTAGGACAAGATTATGCAATATTGGGTGATATCTTTGAAATTTATGTCGATGAGTTCGATGAATTATTAACTTTGGTAAAAATTGCTGAGTCTACTAATATGTAGAAAAAGGACTTTCTACCCCAAAGATTTTGTAAAGGCATTCGTTTAAGATGTTTTCTATGTTAGTTTTTTTCATTCAAGTCTTTAGTTCATTTGTCCCGTTCATTGTGGTCATTCCTTACCAAGTACAGTAAATATATTAAGACCACATATTTAAGAAACAGTTTCGTAGATGATATTTAAGATAGCTTTTAAAATGCTGCATGTTGTATCACATTGCCTTATTATAAACCTCCTCTGAATAGCTACTTGTATATTTGATATCTCAAACTGGAACAGTTTCATACTTACATTCATACATAAACACTTCATCTGATTTTCACAACCTCCTAAGGCACACTAGCAGTGAATGTACCTAGAATTCTCAAACTGAACAGTAGGACACATTGGGGATAAGTTGTGTCATTTATGAAAACATAGCATTTATGAAAACATGGCAGCAAATATTAAACTAAATGCATTAAATTCAATTAAAGTGAAAATATTGAACTAGGTTAGAGGTCATTTGGTATTATTTCAACTGTAAGTAGTGGGCCTTGTGTTTCAAGTATCATTTTTAAAAATAATGAATAGTGAAAATATCACTGAGTTGAGAAAAAAACATTTATGAAACTTCTGTGTTGTACATGTATATATAAATGACACCTGTATATACATGAAATGTATATGTACATGAATATGTATATATACGTGAAACGTGTGTACAGATATCCTAACGTAAAATGTATTTAACTATGTGTGGTTCACAGCACACACACACCAAAAAAACTTGAAAGTCACTAATTTAGCCCAACACCTCACTTCATAGGTGATAGCATGGAACCCTCTGTTGTGATTATCAACATTCACTCACTCAGTGATAGAATCCCTGGGCCTTCAGACTCCCTCCAGAGAGCCTCATTGGAATTCATTATCTCGGAGTTACCTGTCAATAGATGCTTTTTAAATAAAACTTGTTGCTGACTTGCAAGCATCAACAGGATTCTGGACCAACACCATTCACATGTAACATTTTGTTTATGTTCCTTTTCTTAAAATCTATGAAGTGCATTTTTGTGATTGCCCACATTCTGCATCCTACCTCAGTAAATGCACTGCTCTGCAGGTCATGCTCCATCCTGTCTTGGGTTTCTGACTATAGAAGACAGTGTATTTATTTTCCCAGTATCACATGATTTTGTAGGGGGTTTTCTTTGTCCTGTGGAATGTGACATATTAAAAGAACTTGACATAAACATGCACCTTTGGGAAAAAACAGAACTTGCCTGGCCCTATTTGTCATCTGTAAATGGATGTCATGTTAGGTGGTGGTGCCATCACACAACAGGAGACCATTTCCTGGACTGGTGGTAGTGGAAGAGGGTAAGAGGGGGTCAGGTTATGTTGTATTTAAGATACCATTTAATTATGGTAGCATGTGCTTTACTGTTGATAAAGAACACCCTTCCACTCCCAAAATAATTTGATGCCTTTAGAATTTATAGAACTAAATTACATGTATCTAGAAGTTTAAAATTCTGGTCTTTATTAACTTTTCCATAATTTTGCACTTTCATCAAGTGCAATGTGTGGTGGAGGAAAAAACAACTTTGCAAGATAAAATTGTTTAATTACGCATTTATTATATTGATTTTTGTAGCAGTTAAGTCCACTGTTAACATCTGGTGGTCTTATTCCTGTGGGTAAAGAAAATGTTTTTAATATATAAGTAAAATATTAAAAGTAAACAGTTAGGCACCTGATTTATTACTTTTAAGGGAAGTGGTTTTTAGACCTCTGCCACCTTCTTAAAAGTTGATATATTGGGGTTGTTTCTGGTCATCTACATCACCCCTGGGAACTGTCCATTCTTCCTCTAAGAATTTATTCTGGTGGTTTTACTTACTGTCTCTGTTGGGACTTCCAGTCTGTGTCACTTGTCCACATTGCTTTTATATTTTTTAACCAGCTGTGTAAATCTCCAGTTGGGTATTTCATAGGCACTACTTCTTGGAAATCTCCATTGTCCTCAGGAGAGGACAATAATTTAACAACTCTATAAAAATCTAGCTGGTTTATTCCACTCCTGTCATCTCCTCTACCATTCCACACAGTTTTCTCCTACCCCTTGTGTCCCTATTAACCAGCTTGTAAACCTCTTACTTCACCTCTTTGTGTCTTCTCAGTTGTCAACTTAGATAGCCTGATAGCTAGTAGACATCTTTGAACCAGTCTTAAGGCTCATTTGCTCACTAGAGTGACTAAATGCTCCTCTGTATCCCATAATACTTTCTATTCTTGAAGTTTTTATGGTATTATACAGTGTTGTTCTTGCCCATTTATTACACTAAAAGCTTATTTGTGTCTTACTCATCTTTGATACCCTAACAACGAACCTGTTGCCTGTCAGTTAGTAGGAATGAAATAAAAGTCACTTGAATAAATGAGCAGTATTGTGAACTGTTCTGTGCAATTAGTCTTCTGCAACTTTGTTTTTAATGTCCTTCATGGCATTGGTGTATCAGTATAAAGGTATCCTCAATGCGTGGACATTTAAACCTCCCTTTTTGTGTTAGGCTGCAGCACTGATGGGTATTCAAAGAAGTTCAGTGTTCAGCAACAGCTTCCACTTTCTCATTGGAGACTCAGAGTTTGTGACACACCTGGCTTATGCGTCTGGTTAGAGTAACCAGGATTGTCATCCAAGTCTGCCACATTTCAGCTTCTTACACTGCTCTCATAGAACCTTATTGAGGATATTTTCTTTTTAAATTTAGCTGTTCTTGAATTTAACTGGTTATTGCTAAGAATTCTTTAACTTAGTGACTGCCTACACCTCTTTAAATCTTGTGACTGAGTCAGTGTTAGCTCATGGGAAGTTATGACTTTGGAGATCATCTTCTTTGGAGGCATGAGGTGTTTTTCTTTTGGTGTTTTCTGGCCCATTTTAAAAAAAAAATGGTCCTATATATATCCCTACCCCAGCTTCCACTTCTAACCATTCCTTTCCTTGTTCCTTTCTGTCTGCTTTTCTTCTTCTTGTTTCCTAAATGTATAGTCTAGGTTCTGTTTTGTTTTCATCCTTCCAAGCAATCTCATAAAGCAACTGCAAAAGTTATAAATTTTACTTCTTGGTTAACATCTGTCTCAAATTCCATTTGTTTCCATAAACTGAACAACATGAGGCTTAGGTGTTTTAACTGTATAACTCCAGTCCTCATATATCACCTGTTAAACAGAGCTCTTTTCCTTTCTCTACTGAAGTTCTGAGTTACTATATTTGCACCTTTTAAAAGTAGCATCAGTATTTTTTTTTCCTCATCTGGGCTCTAAGCAACAAGTCAGGTAGTGCCAGATCTACTTCTATAGCATTTCTTGAATCTGCTTGTGACCCACACACTCATTACCAGTACTACTGTTAATTCAGAAAATAATTTTCTGTGACCTATACATACTCTTCTCCCCCACTAGCTTGTAGAAACACACTCAGAGGGAGCCAGGTGATCATTTTTCCTTGCTTCATGACACTAACCATATCAATTCTGATTAAAAACTTAAAAGAGCAGATGAAGAGCTTTGGTAACTTTTCCAAAGTTGTTTCATGTTTAAATTAGACTTTCCAATGTTGCTGCTGAGTGTTGATGACTTTGGAAAAGGAAGACTTCCTGATGCATTCCCAGGAAGAGCCAAAGAATTGGTTGAGCCACTGTGACCTAAACCAATATAACTCACTGCAGTCAGATTATTCTGAAGCTGCAGCTTTGATCATAATACTCTCCACATCTAAATTAGTTTAGATCCCCACTGCTTTCAAACGCTGTCAGTAAATTCCAGGCAGCCTGGAATTGTAGGCTTATTCCATATTGATTTATGGAAATTTCCAACCTTATAATCTCTCATTTCCCACCTTATTTCTTATATTCCACATGTCATAACCAAATGAGTCTATACATGGCCTGTTGGTGTGGAGTACCCTGCTCGCTTTCTCCCCCAGACCCTTCATTCTCTGCTGTATAAATTCTTCCAAGCTTCAGAGACCTAGGTTGAGTGCCACCTCTGCCATATGCCTTCACTGATAAGCTCAGGTGACTAAAATAAACCACACTTATAACACCTAAAACTGTGTATTCTGGATTATAGCTTATGTATGTATGTGTGTATGTGTGTGTGCATATTTTTTTTCTATGTTTATATATGCATTTCTGGCTTACTAACTGGATGTTTTCACAGAGCATGATATATAATAGCATTTTATATCCCTGGAGTACCCAGCACATAATAAGCATTTACGATGATGAACAGTTGTCATTTGATCCATTTCAGTTTATGGTGTATCTGTTTGTTGGGCTAACAGAGAATATATGAGTTAATTGGGATATTTGTGGAGATACTTATACGTAAAGGCATGCTTTCCTTAGTTCATCATGATTCTGTTCCATTAAGCCTCTAATTCATTTTGAATTTTCTAAATACATCATCAGACTAAAATTAAATCTGTGCATATACATGTATTTTTACTTAATAGATCTTAAAAATGTACCAATAGACCGAGGAAATGATAGGCTAGAACTCAGAGTAGAAACCTAAATTGTAGCTCCACATCTCCATCTAAGCTTAGAATTAATGTATCTTAGAATCATCAGATAAAATCTAATGATTTTTGTTTCTGCATAAGAGAAATTATGAGATTTAAATGTCATTTTGAAATGAAAAAGCTTATATAAGTGTGCTTTAGAATATGAGGCAGCAAACTGTTCTGTTTTCTTTTCTTTTTTAAGGGCTAGGTAACCTTTTAGGCTTCGCAAGCGCATACTGTCCTGCTGCTGTTACAGCTTGAAAGTGACCATAAACAACATGTCACTTATTTACAAAATCTCTCAGTAGTCATTGTTTGCTGACCTGCTTTAGAAGTCACTGGTGAATGTAGACTGACCCACGAAACCTGAACCTGGTCTTTAATGAGAATGTCTCTTGCCTTTGTTCTTTTCATATTACAAAAGTAACACAGTGATTTCAGTTGTTAGAAAGAGATGTAATACGCCTATGTCATCCTCAGCTTCTCCCTAGGTAACTTAACTACTGTTAACTGTAATGCTTCTTAAAACCTAGCATTGCAGTATATCTGCTTTGGATGAAGGCTTGGCAGTTTCTTTTAAATGTAAATATACATTTACCCCATACCCAGCAGTTCTACTTGTTTATCCAAGGGAAACAAAATCATCATATCCACAAAAATACCTGTATACAAGTATAGTAGATTCAAACTGGTAACAACTCTGGTGTCCAACAGCAGAATGTGCACAGAATTGGAATACTACTCAACAGTGAAAAGGAATGAATTGCAGATGTACAGCACACAGATCTCATATTAGGCTGAGCAGAGAGAAAATACGTATTATATGGTTTCATTTATGTGAAATCTAAAACAAGCAATACTCACTGTGCTGGGGAAAATGTGTTTTTTCTAGAATGGTGTTTGTTCCTGGAGTGATAAGAGTTGGGGAGGACAGTGAAAGAACTTCATAGAGTAATGGTAATGTTCTGTATCTTTATAGGGGTTGGTAATGGTGCATTAGTAATATGTGTATTTCACTGAATGTAATTTTTCCCCTCCAAATTTAATTGATAGACATGCTGAAGTGTTAAGGGGTAAAGTATACTTACACCTGCAACTGGAAATACATTAAGCTAGAGGTTGAGTCATTGAGATAAATATAGAACGTTACCTGTCGACTCTAGGTGGACTTTCAAATATACACTCTACATTTGTAAATACTCCCAATTGAATATTGGACAAAGAAGAATGTGTGAATACAGTCAATTTTCTCTTGAATACCTTCTACCAATATTTAGTCTTTTAGATGAAAAATTAAATCTTTTTGAAAAAATTGTTCAGTAGGCAGGTGATGACCTCTCACCTACTATGCTGCTGGCTACTCTTAGCAGTATATTTCATAAATCCTCCTTTCTTGTGCAAAAAAAAGAAACTGCTGAGTGCATATGTAAACTATATTTAGAGTGGATATTGCAAAAGGGTCTTGCCAGTTTACGTATATGCTTATTTTTATTAATAGCCCTCTAGGGGCCCTCCTGGTGGCTTAGGGGTTAAGCCCCAGCGCTATCACTGCTACAGTCTGGGTTTAATCACCAGCCAAGGAGTAACCCACATACCGTGCAGAATGCTATTATCACTTTTTTAAAATTTTGCCAAGCATCGGGTTAAATTTTCAGTTTCTCAGATAACTGCAGCTGAACTTATTTTTGTTTGCTTTGTTTCCAATTCTTTATAGTAACTTGCTCATCTCTTTGCTCTTTTATCTCAAAAATTGTACTTGTTTTAAATTATCATACCAAATTTAACAATCTTTGGCTGTCTCCTAATCTTACCGCAAAATACATTTAACAGACAGTCCACCATGAAGCTGTCAGCAGCCATTACACTTTGAGTGTAATACCCAAACCTGAGTTCAATCCCGAGCCAGGGAGCTAATCCATAGGGTGCAGCAGACCTCTTCTGTCTTGCCCACTGCACCCCTCATTAGTGTATACCAGTACATTCTCTGTTCTCCCCATTCTGTCTCTGGTGAATTCTCTCACTCCTCCCCCTGCACCTCTGGCCTATATGCCAGCTCTTGTATGTATACATAAATAAAAAGTTTTTTTAAATCTTTAAAATAAAATATGGGGAATTTGTAAATGGTTTATCTGTCCAGTTTTGGTATTTGTATAGTACACAAGTAATAAAAACCGTTTAGGGGCCCTCCCTGGTGTCAAATAGGACACAGCACTGCAAGCTAGCCACAGCTGTTCAGTGCAAATTGGATCCCCAGCTCAGGAGGTGACCCACATGGTGTGGCAGACCTTTCCTGTCTCGCCTGTTCTGCTCCCCACTGTCTCTAGTGAATACTCTCACCTCCCCTGTAATTTTGGCCTGTACCCCAATTCTGTATGCATAAATAAATCTTTTAAAAAATAATAAAATCTCTGATTAATCAATAAATTTTATTGTTAGCCAAGGTCTACTTTGTTCTTAACCATTGTATGTTGAAATGTGTTTTTTCTTCTATAAATAGCAGTTTTTTAAAGATTGATTTTATTTATGTATGCAAAAGCTGAGTTAATAGGCCAGAGGTGTCGGGAGTGAGTGGATTCCATAAGAGTGGGGAGCAGAACAGGCAGATCTCTCGAAAGATACTGCTGAGGGGAGCAACAGGCAGGCAGAAGAGGTCTGCTGTGCCATCCCGGCCCGGGATTGCAGTGGCTGCAGACAGCTTCATAGTGCTGTGCTTTAACAAACCCTTGCCTCACTAGGGAGGCCCTAGTGCCAGTAAGTATTAAAGGGCTGCTTTTCTCACCATTGTTTCACATTTTTCCTGTCATTTTTTTTTTCAAGAAAACTTTAAAATATGAAAAATATACAATTAATTATTTTGTGATTTGGTCTTGAGCTTTGCCCTTATTTCAATTAAATTTTTTTTCTTGGAGAAATAGAGATTAAGATAGTAAGTAGTTAAAATCCAAATTATCTTTGATTATATCCCCAAGGTAGGGACCTTCCTTTTTTAGAAGTAACTATTATTTATGAATTAGATTTGTAAGTTTCTAGTCCCTTGGTAACCCTATATACTTACAGAATTTATAGAATTCTGTGTTTCTTGAATGTTTTAAATTTAAGCATGTTGCATGTATCATTTTGAGGTCACTTTCCACCTCTAACTCACACTGTATTTTGCTTCTTTTTGAAACTATTATTTGTAATTTTACAGCCATACAGTTTATTTGTCCTTTGTTTTGTTTGAGGAGACTTAGGTTGTTAGTGGTATTCTGGGTTGTTTTGTTTGTTTGTTTATTTTGTTTTTTTTTTTGTTTTTGCTGATACACTTCAAGTTTTTTTGTAATGAATAACCAATTCATTCTAGTAGAATTTTGAGGGTGGTGGGTTGAGTTCTTCTCTCTCTCTCTCTCTCTTTTTTTTTTTTTGATTGATCTTTTAGTCCATGATCATTTTTACCCAGCTTGGAATTTATTGCATTTTGGGCCAGTGTGAGATCTGTTATTAGTCACAACTTCTCTACCTCAAGTAACCTGACTTGATCTTTATAGAAACTTTTTTTTTAAAAGATTTATTTATTTATTCATACAGAACTGTGGTACAGGACAGAGATGCAGAAGGTGAGAGGATTCACCAGAGACAGAGTGGGGAGCAGAACAGGCAGATCGACGAAGTACACTGCTGAGGGGAGCACTGGGCGGGTCAGGAAAGGTCTGCCTCGCCATGTGGATCTCCTCCGGGGCAGGTGGGGATTGAACTCAGGGGCAGGTGGGGATCGAACTCATGCGGAAGTGGCTTAAGCTTCTTAGTGCTGTGCTTTAACCCGCTGTGCCACCAGGGAGGGCCATATCTTTTTAGAAACTTTTAAGTAATTTTTTTTTTTTTTTTTTTTTTTTTCAGAAATTTCACTTTTGTCTAAAGTATAATAGATTACACAAACTGCTATTTCTTTGTACTTTCTTCCCCTCCCTCCCTTTTCTGATCTAATTCCTATTAGGTTTGTTGATATATTGGCTTTATCCTTTGTCACAACAGTTCACACACTTTCCTCCTTTTTTGCCTAGTGTTGTAGATTACTTTGGCTTGTTCTTTCTGCCCTGAATTTTTCTTTACCTTTGCCTGGGTTAACCCTAAGTTTTGTTTTTTCAGCACTGTCATTTAGGTAATAGGCATGCAGTATTTAGACTACATCCGAATTTTGACATATGTGCGTGTATGTGTACTATACTCACAAAAAACACTCTAAACAGGATAATTAGTCAGTTTATATTTTCTCTTGCCCCATTGTAATACAGCTTTCTTTCCCAGCCTCTCCAGTCTTTAAGCAAAAATAGATCTGCTTGGCCCTTCCTAGTGGTGCAGCGGATTAAAGCGCAGCACTGCAAGCTAGCTGCAGCCACACTGGTTCCATCTCCAGTTCCGGAGGTGACCACATGGTGTGGCAGACCTCTCCTGCCTCACCCGCTACTCCCTTCAGCAGTGTACTTCGTCGATTTGCCTGTTCTGCTCCCCACTGACTGGTGAATCCTCTCACTGCCCCTGCACCTCTGGCCTATACCCCAATTCTGTATGAATAATTTTTAAATTTTATAATAGCTTATTTTTACATATTTTTGTGCATTTTTCCATCTTAGTTGCGATCCCCTTGGGCTTCCCATCACCAAATCACCCATGTGCCATCACATTAGTCCAGTGCATTTCCCTCCCCCCATTGTTTTTGATCCTATTCCCCACTCCACCCCCACAAAAAATATCTCTCTGGTATATAGCTGTTCATCATTATCATTATTTTCTCGCCAGTTCCATTATATTAGTGCTATGAGTGAAGCCATCCGGTATTTTTCCTTTTCTTTCTGGCTTATTTCACTAAGCATTATCTTTTCCAGCTCCAGCTCCATCCATGTTGCTGCAAAAGACTTGTGTTTTTTTTTTTTTTTTGGTTGCTGAGTAATATTCCATTGTGTGAATGTACCACATCTTTTTAATCCAGTCATCCATTCTTGGGCATTTGGGCTGTTTCTGTGTCTTTCCAATTGTGAATAAAGCAGCAATAAACATGAGGGTGCAGATATCTTTTTGAATCAGTGTTTTTGTGTCTTCTGGGTAAAATAAATCTTTTTTTAAAAAAGATAGATCTGGGCCCTCCCTGGTGGTGCAGAGGGTTAAAGCACTGCACTAAGAAGCTTAAGCCACTTCCTCATGAGTTAGATCCCACCTGTCCCCACCTTTCCCGGAGGAGATCCACATGGCCTGGCAGACCTCTCCTGACCCGCCCACTGCTCCCCTCAACAGTGTACTTCATAGGTCTCCCTGTTCTGCTCCCCACTGTGTCCCTGGTGAATCCTCTCACCCTCCACATCTCTGGCCTGTACCCCAGTTCTGTATGAATAATTTTTTTTTTTAAATCTTAAAAAAAAAAAAGATCTGATCTTTGACACATTAGCTTAGTTTGTGTTTTCTGAAAAGTTAAATATATGAAATCGTATAGTGTGTACTATTGGGGATGGCCTATTTTATTTAGTATAATTACTTGAGAAATAGTTCATGAATAGTGTTCTCTATTATATATGTCAGACTTTGTTCATATGTCGATGTGTGTTTGGGATTTATGCTGTCTCAGTAATTACAAATCTGAATATTTATTAACCTTATGATTGAGTATTTACAATCCTTAACCTCCGTGAACATGTACTTTTCTTTTGTTCATTTTGGATTAAATACCTAAGAATGAATTGACTGAACACAAGTATAAGTATTTGTGTCTTTATACCTTTGGTGAAGGAAGATACTGTTCAAATATATTTACACATTTTTTTAAAAAATGTATTCTAAGAGTTTTTTATATATATTCTATATGCTAGTAAGTCCTTTATTGGTTCCATGTTTTGCAAATATTTCTCCACCTTTGGTTTGCTTTCTTTAACTATGAATTTTTCTTTAGCTTGATTCATCTCCACTTAGTTTAGTTACCATTTCTTTGTATTAACAATCAGAGTAGAAAGGTATAATTTTAGAGTCACTCTTTTGTTTTTGTGTGTTTTAATCATATTTGTTCTGTCACCTCACTATTTGTCATGGTTACCTTTTTTTTTTACATCATTCTTCAGTTTGTGCATTTCTTATGGGCTTCCCACCCCAGTTCTGATGCCATTCCCCTTTTTAACACCCATAAAGTATCTCTTTTATAGTTGTTCATTATTTTTGTTTTTATTCTATTAAATTTGTTTCTCACTCCTCTCCCCCCTGCCCCCATCCCTTATGTTCCTGCTATGAGTGAAACCACCCAGCATTTTTCTTTTTCTCTGGTTTATTTCACTGAGCATGGTCCCTTCCAGCTCCATCCATGTTGTTGCAAAAGGCATGAGTTTATCTTTTGATTGATGAGTAATATTCCATTGTGTATATATACTGCATCTTTTTGATCCAGTCATCTATTTTTGGACATTTGGGTTGATTCCACATCTTCCCTATTGCAAATAGAGCAGCAATAAACATGGGGGTACAGGTGTCTTTTTGTCATTGGTTACTTTCTTTTTTGAGTTTCATACTTGACAGTATCCGATCAGTTTGGTGTTATTTGGATCAGTCCTTCTCTTTATTTTTAGACTCTCCTGGCATAGATGTGTGCATAGCATATATAGCCAAGAAAGTTGTTTCAGGTATGGAGAACTCCTTTAGGTTTTTGCCAACCCACCCAATACATTGTCCAGATTTTTGGCCTTAGCACCCATGTACCCTGCTCTGGTGTCAGGTTAGATGCTGCTGCTACTGTTAGTAATTGCCCCAGGAAAGGTGTGCATTGTAGGTTGGAGCAAAGTTATGCTCATTTAACTTCCTGCAATGGACTCATCTAGCCTTTAACCTAGTTACCTCCTGTTCTCTCTTTGGTGAGCTAATTCATTTCTGACTTTTTCTTGTGAAGTCTCTTTCCTTCATCTTCCTGCTAGAAGGGAGTAGATTCTTTTTCCTTTTTACCTCTAGCACTTGATGTCTATATTTCTTCACACAGAGGCCTCCTTGGTGGCACAAGGAGTTAAGTCTCAGCACTGTGATGCTCTCTGCAGCCACTGCAGCATGAGTTTGCTCCCTGGCCAGGAAGGTGATCCACATGGTGCAGGAGACCATTCCTGTCCTGCCTGCTGCTCCCTTCAGTCAGTTTGCCTGTTCTGTTCCCCATTGTGCCTCTGGTGAATCCTCTCTGGCATGCACCCCAGCTCTTGTATTCATAAATAAATAAATCTTAAAAAAAAATTTTCATACAACTGTCACTCTGAAACAGGACTCTTGAAGAGAAGGAACAAATCTTACTCTATGGAAACATGTAGCACCCAGAAATTTCTGTCATTCTTACTAACATAATGCTGGAATAATATATTTTTCAGAGAATGAGAGTTTTAACTATACAAGTTAACAGACTAAAGTTTCTAAGGAGGGCAGGTCAGATAAGGTAACATATGGAGAAGTCCTGCTCTGGATGTTTCTCCTACTGGTAGGTTGATCTTAGACAGGGTTTTTAATTTTGTTTGATCTTTATACTACCATGATTTTTTTTTAATACTACCATGATTTTAATAAATACATAAAATGAGTTTGTTTATACATATACTCTTTAATATAAAACACAGTATGTTCTCACTAATTTCAGAAAATTCACTCTTTTTTATTTTTATTTTTAAGGTCACTCTTTGAATGGAGAAAGAAAAAAAATTTTTTTAAACAAACAGTACTGGGACAATTGGATATCTACCAACAAAACATGAATTTGAACTCCTTTCTCATTCATGTACAAAAATTCAAAGTGGAACAAAGAGTCAAACCTAAGAGCCTTAACACTATAAAATTGTTAGAAGAAACTACAGATTCAAGTCTTCATGAAAACTTTGCATTACAATATCTTAGAAATGATATCAAAAGTACAAGCATCCAAAGAAAAAGTGTACAGGTTGAACTTGATATTAAGATTTAAGGATTTACCAGCTTTCCATGATACACTATGAAAATAAAGACAGCCCATTAAATGGAAGAATATAATTTTTATGCAATCATTTATCTGCTTGTATTGATAATGCATAAAGGATTCTTAGAACTCAAAGAAGGGCCCTCCCTGGTGGCACAACAGGTTAAAGCACAGCACTGTGAAGTTACTGCAGCCACTGCAGCACAAGTTCGATCCCTTGTGTCAGGGAGGTGACCCACATGACACAGCAGATCTCTCCTGACCCATCCACTGCTCCCCTCAGCAGTGTATTTCAGTCAGTCTGCCTGTTCTGCTCCCCACTCTGTCTGGTGAATCCTCTCACCCCTGCATCTCTGGCCTGAACCCCATGCATAAATAAATAAATTTTTAAAAAAAACAAGAACTCAGTTGGAAAAAGGACCAGCGATCATAATATAGACGGTTCTCAAGAGATATAAAAGATGGTCAACATACATCATTAGCCATTTTAACCCACAGTGAATACTACCTCCTACCCTCTAGGATGGTTGTCTGAAAAGACAATAAGAACTGTTGATGAGGCTGTAGGGAAATAACCCTGCTGGTGGGAATGTAGAATAGGACAGCTGCTTTGGAAAATAGTCTGGCACTTACTCAAAAGACTGAACATAAGAGTTATCATATGACCCAGGAGTTCTACCCACAGGTAAATGGAATGTAAATTATGCCTCACTGAGTCATTTTTAAAAATTGAAACATACAAAGGATTTTAAATGATCTTTTCTTTTTAAAAATTATACTTACCTTTGCTTTAAATTTTTAAAAACTAAACAGTGCAAATTTATCCAAGGGGAAGTACTTCCTGATCATCAAAATCCATTGAGAGGACTTTTTTTCTGGTTTCTCAGATAACTAGGAAGTTTTCAGAAGTAGTGCATCAGGTCACAGGGCCTCAAAAATGTTGGTTATGTGTGCCAGTCTTTGATGAAGTCTAACGATAACCCCCGTCCCCAGATTTCATGTATTCTAGTGTTATAGGTATAATTTCTGTTTATCCCAAGTTTCTAGCACAAAGGCAGAAATCGCCTTGGAATGTCCTCAGTGATAAGAGGCTAACCTTTTATATGCTAACACAGTGCTTGTGGTAAGGCCCAAGCTTTGACATGGGCGTTGTTCTCCAGAAAGGCCAGACACATTATTAGAGGATAGAGAGATTGGGTTTAGTCACACCCACTTAGTGAAACCCCTATAAAGGACCTCAAAGTTTAGTAGAGCTTCCATGTTTTGTAACACATTGGTGACATGCCCTGATAATGCTGAAGAGAGGACATAGGCACTGCATTTCCTCCCGAGCCCCCAACCTCCTAAATAATAAATTATAATCTTAATTTAGTGTTTTCTTGAGATCCATGAATAATTATAGTAAATTACCAAACCAAGGGGCAGTGGGGGTCTCAAAAGATTGGTAATCAGTTGTTTTCAAGTTTGTGTGGCATCTGAAGTGAGCATATTCTTGAAGAATAATTCCTGAACTAATTGGAGTCTTGTTCTTCTAGGTTTGGTGTGTAGCACTGAATTATTGGATACCCAGTTGAGGTTGAAAAGTTACCTAGATAAAGCCATTTCTTTCTGCTTAGTTTCACTTGGAGAATCCATATAAATCAAACCGCAATGTTAAGACATTTTCCTGAGAGTAAAGTATAGTTGATTAGGTTTAAATCTCAGTGCTACTACCATTATGGCCTTAGTTCAAACTCCAGCCAGGGAGCTGACCCACATAGGGTACAGTAGTAAACCTCTCACCACCCACACCTCTTAACTACACCCCAGTTCTTCTGCCTCCTTCCCCCAAAAATAATAATTAAATAAACCTTAAGTTTACCCTTAAGACCTTGTTGAAGTATTGCAAAATATGTTTCTAGGGGAGCTCCCTTATGGTGCAGAGGGTTAAGTCTCAGCACAGTGCTGCTGTCAGCAGCCAGGGAGCTGACCCAATGCCCAAAAATAGACAACTGGATCAAGAAGATGTGGTGTATATATACAACAGAATACTATATAGCAATCAAAAGATGAATTAATGCCATCCTTAGCAACATGGATGGAGCTAGCAGGGATTATGCTCAGTGAAGTAAGTCAGAAGGACCAGCAGACCTCCACTGCTCCCCTCAGCATTGTATTTCAGTCAACCTAACTGTTCTGCTCCCCCATTCTGTTTCTGGTGAATCCTCTCACCTATGGCCCCTTCACACCCCACACCGCTGGCCTGTATTCCAGTTCTTGGATGCATAAATCAATCTTTGGGAAAAAATGTTTCTAGATTGCTTTTGTATCATCAAATCTCCTGGCTTTTATATCTTGCTTTCTATATAACATGAATAATGGATTTTTCCCCCTCAGATGGGAGTAGATTAAGGATACTTTGGGAACAAGAAAGTGGTCAGGCAGGGATAGGAGGCAAGTCTTGATTCTAGCATAGCATAGCCCCAGTTTACCCATGACTCCTGTTGCATTGCCTCCAGAAGCACCTATTCTACCAAAAATGAGAGTGGAAAGGGTTTTTAAAAGTAGGACTTCTCAAAGAAGAGAAATGAAAAAAGTGGAGGCGGGTCAATTCCTGTGTTAGGTGTGTGAAAGTTCTTAGTCACTTGACAGTCTATTGAGTCCCCTTCCATCCCAGCATGAAAGTATCATACAAAGTAATTGATGTGTTTCTATGACAGTGTGATGGTGCAGAATTGTCAATTATAGCATTACATTTTTGCATAGCACTTACTTGGGTTTTTTTTTTAAGACTTATTTATTTATGTATACAGAATTGGGGTACAGGCCAGCAGTGCAGTGCAGGGGGTGAGAGGATTCAGCAGAGACAGATTAAGGAGCAGAACAGGCAGATTGACTGAAATACACTGCTGAGGGGAGCAGCAGTCCAGACAGGTCTGCTGTGCCATGTGGGTCACCTCCCTGGCCAGGGATCAAACTCATGCTGCATTGGTGTTGGATAGCTTCATAGTGCTGTGCTATAACCCAAGAAGTGCCCGGCACTTATTTTGAATTGTCTGCTGGTGATTTCTGTTGATGTAGAACTATTTAAAAATAATATTTCTTCACAGTTTAACCCATATGTCCTTAGCTAGTTTTAATAAGGTAAGGAAATTCTTGATTAGCTGGAGAAACATTAGTGATAGAATAAGCACTATTCAGTCCTCATAGTTTCTTGTGTTAATGAGCACAGAGACAGACAGATAAGGAGCTCTGTTCGACTGTGTACTACCAAAGGTGATCCTAGTTTGTTCCAAGTCAGCGTGTTAAAACCTGTCAACAAATTGCCTGAGTAACTAGCTGCAAGTTTATATAAAAGCAAAAATTTATACCTCTTAGTGTGTGTTTTTATTTATTTGTCCTTACAAGAACTAATCTAAGCCAGAGAGGTACAGGAGGTTGAGAGGATTCAGCAGAGACAGTGGGGAGCAAAACAAGCAGATCTACTGAAATACACTGCTGAGGGGAGCAGTGGCAGAGACAAGAGAAACCTGCTGCACCATGTGGATCACCTCACTGGATGAGGATCAAACTCAAGCTTCAGTGGCTGGTGATAGCTTATAGCTGAGACTTTAACCCCTGCACCTCCAGAGAGGCCCCCATACCACATAATGTTTTTAGGTGTCAGTTTTGGATCTTGTCAGAAGGATCTTAACTCACGTCCTTACTGAAAATTCCTTATTTCCTTTCCTTTCCACTCCCTGCATTCAAGGTTGACTTAATGGCCATGAGTATATGGCATCAGATTTGGGACATGGTTGTTAATTTCTGCATCTGTTTTATAAATGTAACTCTTTATAGGAGTTTTTTTAACATTTTTTCTTTGTGTAATGACTCTTTAGTAGAAGCAGAATTTGATCCAACTTGTTCATGTTTGCTATATGTGTTTTATAACTATTTTCCATATTTCATTTGTTAGTTTTCCTAGAAATTTAAAATCAGATTATGCAAATGGTGTAAAAATATTTGGAGATGACTTAAAACGTGACTAAATAATTATACTCAACACTTCACTTCAGACTTTTCCAGTTTATTATCTTCTACATGACTTCACAAACTATTACAGCCACACTGCCTATTTTTGTGGGATATTATTGGAACACAGTCCAACCACGGTCTGCTGTGTGTAGGATTTTATCCATTCATTCTTACAAATAGCTAGATATGAAAGAATCATTTGTCTTCTATATCTCTTTTTTATTTTTTCATTTCCTTTTATGGTAAGCTGATCATTTCTTTGAGAATGGTCTACTTTTCTTTTTCTGCAACAGGATCGCATTGTGTGGTAGGAAGGTGATGCTGTCTGAAGGTGACATGCTGCCCTCCTTCCTTCTGTCCTCTCGCTTCCTATTTTGGCCTCCTGGTAATTGGGGTGGTAATGGGGGGGGGGCGGGGATGGTAGGGCTGCTAGTCTACATTAAAGTGAAATTTATTTTACCTGAAGGGGTGGGTTGGTGGGGTCAGTTTCCTGGCCTACAATTAAGAAATAAAAAGTTGCCTAACTTTTGGATATAGTCTGTTTTGGGCCCATGGAATCTTTTAAGAATCAGAAAAGGCTATGGATTTACTCTCCAGGAAAAAGAGGGATATGTTCAAATGTGTATTATAGAAATCTTAGAAATGCTTTGAAGTTAATCCTTGCTGTGATGGGGGTGTGTGTGTGTGGGGGGGGGTTGGTTATAGCTTCCAGTTTGGGAAACCCCTGTTGTAGGCCCTCTGCTAGGAACTGAGTTAGGCAAACAAAGAGTAGGTTAGACTGGGAAATAAAACTAAAGCTAATTCAACTGGGAACATTAAATGTTTTCGTTCACTACTGCCTTTTCGGGATTTACTTTCATCAATTTTAAACATTTTGTAATATATGGCTTTAACACTATATTCTGACCTATAATGTTGATGATGATCACTCTGATATTAGAACTTCTAATGTAGACATTTGAGGAAAATAATTGATTTTAGATGTTGCCAAAATAAATTGTTAAGATAGATTTGTGTTAGCATCTTGATGGGAAAGATATTGACACTGCCAAATCTCGTTTTCTGCTGCTTAGCAATAGAGTTGTGAAGTCACTGATTGGGGTTTTTGTTACTGATCTTGCCCTCTCTGGACTTTTGCATGAGCCTTCCACTCAACCATTGTTTCTTGAACTTCATTGAATGCCATCTTCATGATTTGCCTTCTCTGCACTATTCTTGGCTATATTTTAAATCAACTCAGTTTTTAAAAACTTAAATTTATGCAAATAATGGCTGGGAGATAATAGAATCAATGCAATAATTCTTTTCTATTTGGCACTAAAGGGAACATGTACATGCTGGGAACTTTGTCCCATCTAAAAGCTTCTGTCTTTCTGAAGGCCATCAAGTCCATTTTGGGAAACACTCTCCTGTGTGCTGGAAAATAAATCTCTGATCTTAAATTGGAGGTTTCTGATTTAACTGCTATTAAACTAGTACTAAAAGATACTTCTGTACCTGGAAATATGAGACAAATAGAGAAGGGTCATGAGCTTGGGTGGGTGCTGCCTGCTGAAAGTACCATTGCTTGAGCAAATTCTTACTCGGAGTATAGACGCACGTGGCTGTGCATGGCAAAACTCGGACTCCTAGCCTTGCCATGGTTGGTTGGTTTTTAAAGCTGGTATCTGTCTCTCTCACACATAATGTATTTGTATATCGCAAAATTTCATAAATTTTATTTTTCTTTACAGGTTTGATCTTGCTCTTTTACCTAGTATTTTATGTATTCCTGGCTGCACTCTTCACATTCACGATGTGGGCTATGCTTCAGACTCTGAACGATGAGGTTCCTAAATATCGAGATCAGATTCCTAGTCCAGGTAATTATGTTGCAACACAATTAGATTGTTGCTTTTCACTATACTCGCATTTCTTCATTTCTCGGCTAGAAAATAAATCATTAAATCTTGGGATTAGATGATACGAATTTTTAAAACATTTAAGTATTTAAAGATCTTCAAATTTCTGGACTATATCAGCAGGAGTCTTTTGCCAGAAGCAAGTAGAAATGAATATTGAGAATTACACTGAAACTAAGTTTGACCAATACCGCTATGAGTATTATGTGACATTCTTGCTATGTAAATTACTAATATAATTTATGTATTATATTTATGAATTAGAGCATTGCCTGCAAAATACATGCTTCATGGTTCAATAGCTTAGCATGAAAATGATTAAAAAATATTAAGGAATGATATATCAATAGAGAATAAAATGAATATACTCAATATGTTTTAATTCTTCTCCACTGATTGTCATAAGGAAAGAAATCACTAGGATACTAGAGACTATACTTAGTACAGGAAAAAAAAAATTTGAAACCCTTGTTTAAGTTACATTTTCTGTCTCTTGATTTTATTCTTTTTAAATAAGTATTAGGACACTGCCTTCAGTGTTGGTTCTGGCCCTTGTCCATAAGATGCTGGCAATTTTTATAGAAGTAAGGTAACAGTAATGTGAAGAACTCCGGTGTGTATAATGTCCCCAAATGTGATCAAATTACAGCGATGTTGCAGGAGAGAAGGCACACATATGTACACTAAAGAATCACCGCTCCAAAACGTCCACAGTGCTGAGGCTAAGGAATCCTAGTCTAGTTTCTTGCTCACTTTGCACTACATGGAATTTTGAATCATATCTACAGCCAAACTGATCCAGTTTCCCCAAGCAGTTTTTCTCAGAACAATTTGTCCTAACTGCGTTTTGTTTTCCTTTACTTGCAGCTAGGATTTGTCTAAACATTACAAATAACTCTTATGTTATCAAAGACTTGCTCTGTACTGATCTTTTCCCCCTCACCTCTCATTATAACCCTCTTTTCTTTTTACTTAGACAAATTCTAAGATAATTTGTTTTCTTGCTACATAAGTTATATCACTTTAACATAATAATAAACATATGTTCTACTTTATGGAACACAGTCTTACTATTTCAGAAATATAAACTTTTTTTTTTTTTAAGATGTGTTTATTCACACCATGAGCATTAATTGAACAGTTTTTCTATGGCAGAGCTTAGCCTGTTTATTATAAACTGTTTGTAATTGTAAGAGTAATATAAGCAATAAAATATATTTAATGTATTTAAGTATGCAGTTTTAAAATGACCTCCTTAAAATTATCCAAGTATATTGTATATTTAAAGCATTACTTAAAATATAATATACACATAAATTTCATATAATAGATGAATATATTTATTAAATGTTTTCTCAGCATAAAGAAATTATGAGTAATTTTGGTTTTTTCTATTTGTATTTTCAGGTTTTTTCAGTAACTACATTTTCTAAATGATACCATTTTAATACTGTTTCCCAGTAAATTAAAAACTAGTTTAACAGATAAATACAGTATAAACACTGTCTATCCTAACACATTCTAGCAAGTCCCAGCATGCACATACTATCACACCCCAGTGGTTTTAAGTTGGAAGGAGACAAGAGTTCCTTCCTTTAGTCTACACATTCCGTTGTTGATCTTGATTTTGAGTAAGGAATTGCATGTACTATGTCAGCAGTGCAGCTGTACCACCCTTTCCTGCCATGGGTTTTTTTTACTTAAATGTTTCAGATAGATGCTAAGTATTAGGTACTAGGGCTCCAGACCACTGCTAGGTGAGAGCTAGGAAGACTGCCATCTGAAATTCAGTTTTAGGTGTTATACAAAATTTTTGTAAATCATATCGCTTAAAATGCCCTTAGAAATTAGTCATGTAAGGGGCCTCCCTGCTGGCACAAAGGGTTAAGTCTGTGAAGCTTTTCACAGCCACTGCAGTATGAGTTCAATCCCTGGCCAGGGAGCTGACCCACATGGCACCGCAGACCTCTCCGCACCCTCCCATTGTTCCCCCCAGCAGTGTATTTCAGTCAGCCCTCCTGTTCTGCTTTCTGCTCTGTCTGGTGAAATCTTCTTACCCTTGCATCTCAGGGCTACACCCCAGCCTTTGTATGCATAAATAAATAAATCTTTTTAAGAAATTAGTCATGTAAGGAAATAAATCATTGTTTATAAAGCATATGCCTCTTAATGTTTTTCTTTTATTTTGGAAATCTAGGCTTTGTTTTTTGAAATCTAAATGTTTTATGATTGTGTTTGAGTTTTCAAACAGTTATGTGAAATTTTTTACTGATAGTATATCTTGTTCCTGCTATAAAATCTTAAAAATATGAACAAGCAATCTCAGATAAGTCGTCATGTCAAACACTGGTTCATCAGAGGGGTTACTGTATATTAAACACTTAAAAATCAGAAAATTACTACTGCTTTTATAGTGATTTAAGAGTGGTAGTGAAACTAGACTTAGGGGATCATCCAAATCTAAGTGTTCTGCTATTTTGTGCAAAGTGAGTAGGGAGTTTAATCAGGGACTCCTGTGTGTGAAAGCTTAAGATACACCCTTCTGCTTAGCAGAACACTTTCATGCTCTTTTGGGTAGCATTAATTCTAATTTAAACTCAAGAGTCTTACAAATTTATAATTTAGGGCTTCAAAGAAACTGGAGCTGATCTAAAAGCATTAGTTATCATTGAGCAACAATTTCAGATTCAGTGGAAGGCATATCTGTAATAACTGACATGGGAAATGCTTAGACTAGTAAAAAGTTTAGGGTTATTTTTAGTCTCATGCTCTACCAACTGACTTCTCAGGACACTGTAGGATTACCTTAAATTCCACATGCATTAATTCAGGATGAATTAATTATCTAGTACTTGGCCTCTCCGGTAGCCTGGGGGTTAAGTCTCAACTTAAGTACTGCCACTACAAAGGCCTACTATGAAGGCCTGAGTTCAATCCCAGACCAAGGAGCTGACCCACATGGCAGAGCAGACTTCTCCTGTCTCGCTTGCTGCTCCCCTTAGCTGTGTGTTTCAGTAGATCCTTCTGTTTTGCTCTCCACTGTCACTGGTGGATCTTTCTGCCCCCCTGACCTACACTCCAGTTCTTCTATGCAAAACAAATAATATTTTTTTTAAGATGAGCTAGTTATAATGTCTTATGATTGTTTTAAAGATTTATGCATACAGGAACTGGAGTCTGGATTACAGGCCAGAAGTACAGGGGTATAGGAGGGGTGAGAGGATTCATAGTAACAGTAGGAAGCAGAACAGACAGGTCGACTGAAAAATACAGTGCTGAGGGAAGCAACAGGCAAGACAAAAGAGGTCTGCTCTGCCATGTGCGTCACCTTCCTGGCCAGTGATGGAACTCATGCTGCAGTGGCTTTGGATAGCTTCGTAGTGCTGTGCTTTGATCTGTTGTGCCTCCAGGGAGGGCCCAATAATGTTTTTTTAAACAACAAAACCTGTTAAAAGTTGGGAGCATGGCTATATATCTAAATGCACTTATATTTTCTCTTTAATAAACTCACACAATGTGATCTATATGCCCAAGTGTTGACTGCTAATATGAAATTGTTGATGGTTACATTCCATATTCAGTATATGAAAATCACTTTTTCATTATAGAATAATGTTTATTCATGAAACAAAAAATATTTACCTATCAAGTTAAAATTATGCAGGCTTCTTTCTTTGAAAAAGGTAAGCTTTCTTTATGAATGTTTCCATGTAGTTGTAACTTGAAGAGTTGGAATTCTTGTTCCTTCTAAATGTGTCTGTACTTTAATTATCAGCAGAAAGAAGTTCTTAATAATTTCAAAATACCTATAAATACAATTTTCCATGTAATTTGCTAAATAAGTTTTACATTTTAGGGATAAGAGTAGGAAAGACAGGAGGAGAAAAAACAATTTGCTAATTTCCCCACCCATCCCCCTTTCATCTCTTCATAGGACTTATGGTTTTTCCAAAACCAGTGACTGCATTGGAGTATTCATTTAATGTCAACGATCCAAGCACATATAAAAAGTATGTTGAAGACCTTAAGAAGTTTCTAGAGCGTAAGTATATTGTTTTTTATAGAGTCAGGTGAAAGATTTTAGTTGTAGCAGTAACTAGTTTCACATTGGGATGCTTTTCGAAGCGTCATTTTTAGTTTGCTTTACCCTTTTTTTTTTCTTTCTTTTAAACGCAGTCAGTTGAGAGAGGGTCTAAACTAATGGGCAGTTGAATTGATTCCTGGCCCAGTTTAACCTACCATTTTGCTTGACCTATCTCCACAGCATAAACGAATAATCACCAAATGCCCTAAACTGTTGGTATTCAGTTGCTAGTCTCACCTCTTCCCGAGCCACACAATATGTACCGATCACCTGTTAGAACTTGTGGGCTCCATTTCCAAAATCTGTGAGTTTCCTAACATAACCTCCCATCTTTCTAGTCTACTTTTTCAATTACCTCACTATTCTTCTGTCTCAGTGGGATTTGCAGTTCACTGACACTTTTATTTGATCCTGCTTGCCTATCTTATCAAGCTTATTAACTGCATGTTGGGGTTTTTGTTTTGTTTTGTTTTTTGCTTGGTTTTTTAATTTTTACTTTTTGCCAGTACTCTAAAGCCCCTTGCCCCTCGCTGTTTGTTTTGTCCTAAACTGTAAATGAATAAAGCCATTTAGTTCTCCTAGGTGGAGTTACTCTTTGGATCCTGCCCCTTGAGCAGCTGGAGAAAGACTTCTAATAGGACTAATTAGCACAATGGGTATTTGATTACCTTGCTCAAATGGACTTGCTCCGCTCCTTGGATCCTACTGAGCTTCTCTGAGTAATTCTCTGAGGGAATTATTTCAAACCTCTAACTCCTGACTTCTGTCCATATAACTCTGTTCATGTAACCTGGTTTTAATGCTTCAAAAATAAAAGTACTCGGATGAGAACTATCCTCATCACCAATAAAAGAAACCAGCAGTTGCAACCATTTTATCTGTGATACTGCTCCTGTTCTGGTGAGGTCTCCTTTCTCTTCCACAGCCATCATTGCATCAGAAACACTGTTTCCTATCTCTCTTCATGTATCTTTATCCTCTCTTTACTGGATATGTCCTGTCAGTGTGTAAAAATCCCAATTCCTTCCGCTCAAATTCCTTTCGAGCCCACATCTTCAAAGAATCTAGCTGGAGTAAGCCCAGGAGAGAGAAGGAGATTGAAGTCAAAGAGTTAAAGAACCGGAGTATGAAGGTCCTTTGAGGCCACTGTTTAATCCTTTCACTCTACAGTGACCGACTTGGATGTTTTTCAGCATTTCCCTCACATTTTTAAAGGATCATCCATGTTGCCTTTTGAGGAGAGCCATCGCAGGGAAAGGAAGCTCATAAAGACACCATTACAATAATTGTGATGTTTGCCAGTGGTGATTTGGCAAGAGGTGGGAGCACTGAAAACTGAAAAATAGTCTGATTCTGTATACATTTTCTGCAGGAAATAACTTGAAGCTTTCTGAATTTTCCTTATGAAATTGTTCTTCTGTATCTCTGTTAGCTTTTTTAGTGCTGTGCTTTAACCCACTGTGCCACTAGGGAGGGCCTCTCTGTTAGCTTTTATGGTAGTTTTTGGTTTATTGCATTTGTACACTAATTTATCAGTTTTAGCATTATCTTTATTTCCTGCCATAACAGGCGATGCTTTAATTCACGAGCCTTAAGTGTCTCTCCCTATTGTCGATTATTACTTTTATTTCTTACTGCTTGTAGACATGCTTCTTCTGACTCCCTTCTTTGTATGTTATTTGAAATTTTTTGTCCCTTATTTCTGGAGAATTAATTCCTAGGGGCCCTTCACCTCCTGCAATCTGTCAGGCCTTGGATGATCCAGCTATCTTGGTACTTTATTACCTGTTTTTGTTCAGTGCACCATTCCTTGGTTTCCTTTTTCCTAATTTGCTCCCTAATTTTGGTGGAGTCATGATCTCTCAAGTAACTTTATAAGATATGACAGATGTAAATTTTGAGTTCTTTCACTTTCAAAAATGACCTGCTAATGTAGCTATATATAGAATTTTAGTTTATTTGTATTTGTCTCTTTCTCCTCTGCTTGGTTGGATTCTTTAAGTTTATTTCTTTAGAATTCTAAAATCTTTGTGTTTTGGTATCAGTCTCCAAAATACCACTTTGCTGGGATTTTGACATGGGTTTTTCAGGATTAAGACTTAGGTTCTCCACTTAAAAACCTATTTTTCTTGTTCTCTATTTAAAACTATTCTATTAGTTGGGTGTTGAGCCCCCTGTTTGTCGATTTTACTGTATTATACTCTCTGGGGAATTTATTTTTACTCTATGATGTTTAAAAAAAAAAAAATGAAAAGGCCCTCTCTTTTACCCCCAACATTTAAATTGTCTCCATTTTCCTATTCTAATTTCCTAATTAGAATTAAAAGTTTTATGTTATTTGCATTATATCTTTATGATCTTCTTTTACTTTGTTTATGTTTGGTTTTTCTTTTTCCTTATTGTTAGACTTCCCTCACGTGTTGTAAGGTCAAGGTTTTGGGCTTTTTTGTTTTGTTTTCTGAAGATTTATTTATGTATGCATACAGAACTGGAGTGCAGGCCAGAGGTGCAGGGGTGGTGAAAGGATTCACCAGACAAGAGCAGGGAGCAGAACAGGCAGGGGAACAGTGGGAGGGTCAGGAGAGGTCTGCTGTGCCGCGTAGATCACCTCTGTGGCTGGGAATCGAACTCACTAAAGCGGCTGAGGCTTGCTTATAGTGCTGTGCTTTAACCCATTGGGCCCCCAGGGAGGGCCCTTTGCTTACTTTTCTATTACAGTTATGCCCTGGTTGGGGGTGGGGGGGTGGTCTTTATTCATACCCACTCCTTGCTTTTAAAAGGAAATGGAAATCAACATAATGCAAAATTGTTCTTTGACAGAATAGAAGCAGTGGAAGCACTTGGAAAAAATGGAATTTTTTTTGCCAAATGATATTTATGATTGTGCCAAGAAAGTAATGAGTAACGAATGGTACTATATTATTGTACAAGTATACCACTGGCCCAAATACCTGATCAGTCTTTATATTTAAATGAGGGCATAGCTCTCAGGATACTTAATTTTTGATAAAAATCAAAACTTTTGATAGCAAGTATTTTAAGTTAAAAACTCACACTTGCCAGGCCCTCCCCAGTGGCACAGTGGGTTAAAGCACTGCATTATGAAGCTCTCTGAAGCCACTGCAGCCACGAATTCAATCCCCAGCCAGGGAGGTGACCCACATGGCATAACAGACCTCTTCTGACACACCCACAGCTCCCATCAGCAGTGTACTTTGTCAATCCTGTCTGCCTGTTCTGCTCCCCACTCTGTCTGGTGAATCCTCTCACCCACCACACCTCTGGCCTATAACCCAGTTCTGTAAGCATAAATATATATATATATTTTTTTTAAATCACACTTCCCTTTGAAGGCATATGAAATTTTGGTTGAATTCATTGAAACTGCCTTTTTCTGGTGTCATTTATACATACACATACACCACATTTATTGAAACATTGCTGCACATCTTAACTGTTAGTATCTTTCAATAGACTGGGCTCATTGAGGACAAATTATCACATCAGGCTTTTGCTTAGTGTTGTACCTATTATGTCTCTAACTGTATCTAAATGTCTCAAACATTTGGAAGGTCTTCTTTTCCTCTCTTTTCTTCCCCATCTCCAATTTCTAACTATTTTGCTCCTTTATTAGCACTTTTAGCTCTATCCAGTTACCTCTATCTGTTAAAAACATCCTTTTCTGAGCTAACATTGCCTCACACTTCGCCCTTAGTTCAGTTGCAGGCCCCTTTGCATAGATTGCCTTAGCACTAGATACCCACACCTTTCCGTCACTAGGTACTGGAAGCTCCTGAAGGGCAGAAGTAGTGCCTTTTAATGTATCTTTTGGACCCATAGAAGCATATAGAAGGCTATAAATCATGATTAATGCTTACCTATTGGTTACAAGGGACTGACCTGTAATCTAGTTTGTATTGGTATTGAAATGCAGTAAACTTCATACCACTCAATAGCTGTTAAAGTTAACAAAAGAAATTTAATATATTTTCCCTAAAATTATCTGGTAACCAGTGATGCTGTTTTTGCTTTTGAAGAATGTTCTTCAAAGGAGGATATACTCCTGGTTGTGTTCAAGATCTTTTTTGGCTCATCTATGCACACATATATGTTTGCATTTTAGCATATAATTTACAAGACCAGAAGAACCTCACAGACTGTCCTGCTGGAGCGCTTACGGAACAGAACGGTCCACCTTACCATGCATGTCAGTTTTCTCATACCTTACTTGGGTCATGCAGTGGTGAGAAGGATCCTCAGTTTGGATACGCCGAGGGACAGCCATGTATTCTTGTGAAAATGAACAGAGTATGTACACATTTTGCTGCTGCTGCTGCTCTTTCTAACATCCTCTGTTAAGCTAGCAGCTATTTACTGAATGTTACCTAATTTGTGTGAAAGGCTAGCAGGTGATACCAGTAGACCTTTGGAAAATTAATACAGAAAAATAACCCAAAATTTTTTCATAAGATAATCGGGGTTAGGGAGTATAATATGCATCCTCTTTAATCCTGTGTTATAATCTAAAATTCCATGGTAAATAAAGTATTGACTTAAACTTTTCTAAGTATTTAGTAGCAGAGCATTGGTTTATAGTATATGTATATATTAATAAATAGTATACCCACAGATAAACTTGTTTTTAATGCATTCACTGGGGTGGATTAGCCAGAGTAACAGCATGTTGCTATGTGGTACCAAAGTGCTGAATCGTAAAGCCATCAGCAAATTAAAAAGCAGCTAATGTTCTCTGTGTAAATTAGAATGACCTGGGGTCTTCTACAAAGATGCTTTACTCTTTATTATAATAAAGAGATCCCTAACCTCTGTGCTCTGCTCCTCTCTAAGGTGTGCTGCAGAGCTGTGTTCTTACAGTTAGCGGAGAGAGCCGGCAAAGTCTCCCTTGAAGAATGAGCTAATTTCTGGTCATTTACTCCAAGAAAAGGCAGTTAAGGATTCTTAACTGTACACCTGTCTCACAATCATGAATTCATTTATCATTGACATCACAGTTGATAAGCAAATTACTGCCATTCCTAATGAAAGTAACACTTGGAGACTTTGGCGTTGGCTTTGCTTAAAAAGGAGTTTCCGGGCCCTCCCTGGTGGCGCAGCGGGTTAAAGCACAGCACTGAGAAGCTAAAGCCACTTCAGCATGAGTTTGATCCCCGCCCTGGAGGTGACCACATGGCGTGGCAGACCTCTCCTGACCCGCCCGCTGCTCTCCCCTCAGCAGTGTACTTCGTCAGTGGGCCTGTTCTGCTCCCCACCCTGTCTCTGGTGAATTCTCTCACCGTGCTGCACCTCTGGCCTGTACCCCAGTTCTGTATGCATTAATAAATATATTTTTTTTTAAATTTCCTTGTAGGAGATGCCAAATTATATAATTTATTCACTATTAATAGGGATATTTTTTATAATGCCAGTCTCCTAGGAGTATCTTCATATGTACATTGCTAGAAAATCAGTATCCAGCATTAAGCAAAGGCAAGAAGTTCTGAATTAAGAGGATCTGAGATTATACTTGTTGATATGGGCATGACTGTGCAGGATTTGACAGGAAAATGACATCAGGCACACAAAGAAACTTCAGAAACAAGACATGATTACTTTTTCCAAAGCAAAGAGCAAAGATAGTTGGTATTACTATTTAGGTTGTAACATTTGTTGTATTTTGAGTAGACATATGTAAAGGCTTAGAAATTCAGAATGCAAAAAAGTTCCTCGAGGCAGATGAATAGTATCTGTTGAAATTCATGGTCATATCAACTATATACTTGAAAATGGTCTCATTACACAGCTCAGCATGGTGCTTGGAGAATCTTAAAATGGGATTCATCTCACTAAGCATCTTGTGGAAGAGATGGGTGTGATACAATGAAGCTATGTGGAAACCTACGAAAAGAGATTGATGGTGGTTGTGACTTAATACATTTTCAGAAAGAACAATTATTTTTCCTCTGCAATTTTTGCATTAATGATTTGTTCGTATAAATAATAAAAGTTTAAAATGTTTTGTTTGTTCCTTGTTTTAAAGATGCAAAGTATACTACCGTGTTTTGGTCAGGTCTTGGGCAACTGATGTTATTCTCTCCGTTGCCCCAGTACAGTAATAAGATAGCTAATTGGTAAGATGACTGAAAAGACCATTTTGGTGTGCTGACCTTAGAGTAACAGGCTTGCTGCTCAGCATGGGTGGGCATCACAGTCTTCCTACCTTTGTCTGTCTGTGTGTAGCAGCTAAGGATGAGGTTCTGTTATCTACCTTTATGATACTTCAACTGATCAGCATTTCTTTCATTTTAGATAATTGGATTAAAGCCTGTTGGAGAGCCAAAGATACAGTGTACTACAAAGGTTAGTATTTTTTAAAAGATCATAATCAAACTTATATTATAATTTTAGTATATCTTAAAGAGACTTAAAGCAAGACATTTAGTTATCTTTTTTTCCGTGTCACATTTGTAAGTCCTCTCTAGTGCTATTCTTAGAAGAAAAGTATTCTAGCAAGCTGGGGGGGAAAGGGGTAGTCGTGCTAATTCGAAGACTTGTTTTCCATGTATATCTGATTTCACACACTTTCCTTTATATTTACATATACCATATTTCATTGATTCTAAGATTCACTCCCACCACCATCTTTAAAAACACTAAAATTGGGATGGCCTTATAATGGAAGTGTCTTAGTAATGTATCATAGAGCATAATTTGATATATATAAATGAGCATCTAAGATTTAATGAAACATGGTACATTTTCCTAAATTAGGAGCATTATTTTTCTCCCTTATCCCAACTTTTTTTCCCAGAGTGCTATTTATTTTTCATCTCATAATTTCTTTTGTTTTCTTTCCATGCTGCAAGTGCAACTAAGACAAATATATAAATGATGGGTAAGAGTTCTGAGGAAAACTGTTACATTCTCGTTTTAATTTCATTATTGTGTAGAATATTTACATTCTAACTCAAGTAGTATATTAGAAATATTTTACTTAAAATGTTGCCTTGAAATAGTTGTGAATAAAAATTACAATTCCTAATATAACCATGAATGAACCTCAAATTGGAGCAGAAACATCTTGCTCACAGGATCTCAGATTCAGTGGTGCATCAGAATCACCTTGAGGACCTGTTGGGCCTAAGTTTCTGACTATGGGATGGCTGGCATGAAGCCCAAAATTTGCATTTCTAAAGTGCTGATGCTGCAGTCTGAGATTCACACTTTGAGTTCCCATTTACGGTTCTTTAGTAGGTTGAGAGCTGCTCAGTTTCTGATACGATGCCATTCATTTATTTAAAAAACTATGACGTGTGTTACGTATCTCATCATTAATTATTAATTATTAAGGTACATATGTCAAGCTATGTAATTTCTAAGTGCTAATTTTCACAGAAGGTATAAAATGAAAGTTTAATACAAGCCAACATTTTGGTTTAAGTCCAAACCAAGAGAATAAGTTAGAATATGTCACCAGGCATCTTGAGCATGTGATCTTAACTCAGTCCTCCTTTTAAGTGTTGCCTCGCACCCTGGGGATGTTAGGCCCAAATGAGGGGAACTGTAAGTTAAATGTGGAATCTGACTGGAGATACACACTGACATATTCAATAAATTGTTATGCAAAGGAAAACTCTTCTGCACTTTGGGAAATGCCCATTTTTATATTAATTAAGTGCATATAACAAGGGAAAATGGCTTAAGTAATAAAAGTAGTTAAACAGTGAAGTACTCACAACATGATTTTACCTGCTAACAAAATGCTGTTTTAGAGGTTTTTTAAGGAGTGAAAATAAAAGATGGCATTTGATTAGTAATTGAAAAATGTCTATGGGCTTTGCTCTCTCCTGCTCTTTGTACATGTCTTTGACTTGGATCAGTAGAGCTTGTTCGTGGGGTGTCATCACTACACTTTGCACTGTATTGCACCTCATGATGGATGCGTGAAGTAAGCAGAGAAGAAGGGCTGCCAGTTTAGGTAGTTAAGTTTTGCAACAATTTCCATGTGTACTTCAAAAATAGGTATTAAGTTTATTCAAATTTAAAACTCAAGCATTTAGCAGTGTTTATATTAATTAGGTTTGTGTTTGTCATTTCTTTTTAATACAAGCAGTGTAACCCCACTACTCATGTGCTTCTTACTGATTTACATGTGTCTGGAAGATTATTCAAGGAAATGTAATGTTTAAATTGTATTGGAAGGATTTTCTTTTGAAGTACCTTATTTTTCCCATTAGTTTTGTCAGTCACATCATAGTTTCTTCTTCTGCTTATGGTTATTTATCACATGAAGCTTCTGGAGCTCTCAGGCCTGAATCTTACATCCTAGATTGTGGCACCCGTTGGTGCTTCCCAGCCTGGAAGCACAACGATGTATTCATTTCAGAAATACACAGATAAGATTTCACACACAATACAGGAATAGATCTGCCATCAGAAAGGGCTCTCGTGGAAAATTAACATGAACACTTCTTTGTTTTTGTGTATATGATCTAAAATCATTTCTTTTGCTTTCAACTTTAGGATAACAAGACACAAGTACAGACGTTTCCTTCATCTGGAAATATTGATTTAAAATATTTTCCATATTATGGGAAAAAACTGCATGTAAGTATTTAGATGTCCTTAATTAAAACTTTATCCAGATTTCCTAAGTGTTTAGTAGTTTATTTCATTGATTATATTGTTATATACCCTTTTTTACCCAGCCCATTTTATTTTTTTAATATAATAGTTTATTTTTATATCATTTTGTGCCTTTTTACATCTCAGTTGTTACCCAGCCCATTTTTAAGGGCAGTTTTTTGTTTTGCTTTTAAGATTTATTGATTTATGCATACAAAAGCAGGGTAGGTCAGAAGTACTGGGTTGGTTGGTGAGAGGATTCACCAGAGACACAGTGGGAGAATAGGCAGATCTACAGAAACAGACTGCTGAGGAGAGCAGTGGGAGAGACAGGAGAGGTCTGTTGTACCATGTGCCCTGGCTAGGGATCTGTGTTGCAGCCAATAACTTCATAGTGCTGAGAGTTAACCAATTGTGCCACCAGGAAGGCCCAAGGACAAAGTTTTAAACATGGTGTAATCTTATACTGAATATTTATACTAAATGCGTCAGTGTTAATTCCTTAAAAAAACAAAAAAAAAGGCGGGGGCGGGGGAGTTATATAACTGTTTATCAAAAGATATTTACCATTGATATAAAATATCCATCCTGCAGACCTTGTGATTTTGCCAGCTGTCTCGGTGGACTAAAGGAAATGTATCAAAGATACATCATTATTCACCTATAAGCTGGAATAGTTCCCTAGCTTTTTTTGTTTCATGTCCTCATATTCTTCAAAAATAAGTACAGGCTTTGGAGTATTTATTTTGTTAATGGCCCTCAACTTGAGTTTGCCCATTGTTTTTCAGGATTAGGTATAGGTAATATGTTTAACAGGAATGCCCCAGCAGAAATGTTAAGTTCTTTTCAGAATAGTGTATCAGGAAGGACATGGTTTGAGTAGTCCCTCTCATGGTGGTGGAAACCTTGAGCACTTGACTAAAGTAAAGTTAGCCAGGCTTCTTCACTCTAAAGTTACTCTATTGGGGGTGGGAAGGATACTTTGAGAGTCTATAAAACTTTCTTATTCCTATAGCTTTGGCATTGTTGATTCTTTTCTGAGTCAGTTGCTATGAGTATTATGTACAGTTATTTTTCTAACCCCTTTTTCCCCCATTCTTTAGTTAGCATTTTATTATAAGGAAGAGCTTTTACTTCTTCACATACACACTATCAGAATTTGCCTCCTAATTCAGAGGTCTATAATTGTTACTTCTTTTTGATGCTACAATTGTGCCATATTTAGCCATTGAGAACCTTTAGGCTGACTCCTGTTTCCCTTTGACATGCTCCCATGATTCTTTGAGCAGTTCATTACATTCTAACATCATATTTAAGGTTCATCTGTAGTCTCTGCACCAGCCCTAAAATCAGCTTCTAATTCCTTCTAGTGAAGAATTGTACCACCATAGTGGTGGTAGAATAATTATGAGTATATTTGCACCAAGTTATAGAGCAACCCATAAATGAGGATATGAGAGCTAAGGAACATAACAAAATCTCAAAGATGTATCTTACATGTTTATCAAACTATACTATTTTATAACAAGTTAAATATTTGTATGTATTAACACTTTTCAAATATGGTACTCACCGTATATTAAAGAATATATTCACCCTCCAGCACATCTGGACCAATCACAAAAATTTGTCATAAAAATACAACCTTGACTTCACAAAATGTTGCTTTTTGGTTACAGTGCAATAAACTAGCAATTTAAGGGACCCTACCATAAGAGGGAGTGGGTGGAAAGAGCAAGTTCAGATCACTGTTATCGAACAGTGTAATGAAATACAGCATAGTCACAACTGATGGAGTATATTTAGAACTATGCTCAGAGAATTGTTTATAGCTACAATTAATAAAAATTAAGGTACAAAGGAATGAGAATAGTCTAATAAAAGCTAGAAAGTAAATAACTCTAAATTTACAAACTAAACCAACTCCTGATAAAGTATAGATGAAATCACTGTAGAAATTTGAATTAATGTATTTTCTTTACTTACCAGGTGAATTATCTACAGCCCTTAGTCGCTGTCCAGGTCCTATTTAATTCTAGTGCTCCACGTGAAGCAACGATCGAATGCAAGATTGAGGGAACATCCAACCTAAAAAATGAGGATGACCGTGACAAGTTTTTAGGACGAGTTGCATTCAAAGTCACAGTGCGTCCATAGTAAGAGATAGGATATCTCCACAGAGTAAATATGTTGTCTGTCTTCATTTTATATCAGCTGGACCTGCCATTCTAGAATTAGGAATCCACCTTCAAGCAAGGTGGGGTGGTACCTGGCTGGGGTGACATCATGATGTTCTTCAGATCATAGTGTTCAGTGTCCTCGGAAGTAACTGCCTGTTGCCTCTGCTGCCTTTGAACCAGTGTACAGTCGCCAGACAGGGACCATGAACACCTGATTCTGAATGTGTAGAGTGGGGGGGGCTTGTCCCATTTTTATGTGGTTTAATTGCCAAGTGTCTAAAGCTTAATGTGCTGTGCTATGTAAATATTTTATAGAATTAACACTGGTTAACTGTTATATTTTGATGCCAGCCAAGTTTTAGGGATAATATGGTACCTGACAAACATCAAGTGACGTTATAACTGCAAGAAATGTGTGTGGAGAAGTTCTGTATGTGAGAAGAAGAAAAGAAAATAAAGTAAATTTCAAAGGTTGTCACCGATGTTTTAATTTTTTACATGCTGAATTAGTCTGGGTCACTTTCACTAAGAGCACAAACTTTTTGTTCAATATGTTTTTAAAAATAGATGCTACTGTTTTAGTGCTGAAACTAAATCTACACATTAAAATATTTCAGTCCATTGTTGAAACACAGTTTTTAGGTTAGCATAAAGATACCTCTCATTTTTTTATGACACCCATAAGATTGTGAAATACAAAAACTTGGAACTGAAGTTCAAATGAGATAGTGGGTTTTATATCGGCATTCCTTGCTAAGTGTCACAGGTAGTCCCTTAGATATTTTGGTATGGTTCTTTTTCATAACGTAAGCTCCTTTCTCCATTGTGGAAAAATATGTGCTCCCTGTGAAAACATTGGTTTTTTAAAGCCCATTTTTTCCCCACTCCTTTCACAAAGGAGTAACCAGGTTTTCCTTTGTCTTGGTGCAAGCCCAGATAGCAGGGACCCAGCCCAACTGGTTCAGCAACGGCTGCTGGAGATGTGAGTGCTCCGGTGACCTTGAGAGCCAGATTCCCTTGGTGACCCAGTGCTGGCCCCATGCTCGTATTGGGCATGCAGCCTCTTGGAGAGCTTTGTTCTCACTAAGATCTCCATGATTTCAGAAGTCTTTGCAGCTGATGTAAACAGTTCTTGGGGTTAACAAGGTAAATATGTTCAGTACTTTGGCTTTCCTCTTAGAATGTAAGACGGGGATGAAATGTTGAGACGCTAGAGCTATGGCATGGACTGTGGCCAGGACATCACTTTAGTTGGCCTCATGCAAACAGAACCTCAGCTATTAACTGTGCCTCATGTGAAATCCATATTAAATATTTGATTAATTTTATATGCTTGTGTCTTTTAAGATAGAGCTTTCTCAAATCACAATGTGGTTACCTAATAAAGCCATTTGTTTATGTTGTAAATAAAAATTGGAAATGCATTTAACACACTCATCTGCCAAAAAATAGCTTGGCCTAGCCATCTTTAAATGTACTGAGAATACTTGAATTTGCCTGTTTTATAACAAACTGTTGACATTCTTAAGTAATTACTGAATACTACATTGAAAATCAAAACCATATTGGTTTACCCTGGTGAGCTCAGGTTTGACTGGGAGCTACTACTGTAGCATCCCAGCATCACAAGATTATCCTACCACATTTTGCAAACCTAGGTAAGATCAAAATTCACTTGCAGTTTCTACTGAAGGCATATCACTTTTGCACAGTGGTAGAGTTTAGATCTTAAATTGGGGCCACCTGAATAATAAAGATAAATTTCTGTTTGACTAGAAAGCTCACTAGTTCTTAGAACATGAAACAAGAATTGAGATAGTCAAATTGAAAGAGTTGGCTTTAGGGGGAATTTAACAGCTCACAGACCAGGTAATACTTTACCACATGCTGAGGCAGGATGTAGCATGGTGGTGGCTATTAAAGATGGCAGTTATGTTTGAGGAGCCATGTAGGTGTTAGGACTAAAGTCCCTCTCTGAGACCGTTGTGAAAAGGCCCTGAGTGACAGGCAGCGCATTGTGGAGGAGAGGACGGGCAGGAGCTGGCTCTGTGAGGCGGATGAAGTTTGATTGCTGCAGTTGAATCTAGCACTAGCACTGGTGGAGGACACTCATTCAACTGTCTATCGACACTTAGTATTTAAAATTCAGTGGCTATTTTGTTGTTAAGGAAAATTGTGGATCAGTGTCCTTAGGCCTCCAAGCTGGAGTTTACTATACCTGAACTCTGACTTAGGTAGATGGTAATTCAGTCTGTCCCATGTTAGATATAATAGGTTTTCAGGTTTTCTGTAAAGGTGACTCTCCACCTAAAACTAGTTCATCCTCAAGTTCCGTACCCTTGCCTCGTGGTCATTTCCCCCATGCATTTGGTGGCGAGATAAAGGCTGGTTTGCCCCCTTCAAAAATCCAAGCACAACTGCCTATCACTGACAGTGCCACCTATAAAGAGACCTTTCCCAGTGTACAGAGTGCTGGAATTTTAAGTTCAGCTGGGGTCAGTTATCATTTCAGAGGCAGGGGAAGGTAATCCTGGCTGGCATTTGATGGCTTAGAAGTCTCAGGAAGGTTTCTTCTGAGCAGTAGTTGTCTTAAATGATGGTGATGCCATCTTTGGGGTCACAAGGATTAAGTGAGAAAAAACGGTGCCAGTATCTAGATGTTCATGTGAGTTTCCAAGGATCATCCTACTTTTGCAGATTTTGCAGGTGCTTCCTGATAACTGGGCATGCTGTGTGTATCTGATCTGTTTTGCTACTGTATTGAAGGGATGGTTTATCCTAGACAAGGGAGTGTTGGCAAGGGGGAGTTGGAAGTTGTTTTCCTTCTCCGCCCAACCACCTATGCAGTGAGCTTTATATGGAAGGAGGGATCACAGATGTGTCAATCTGAAGCAATTCGTGTAGAATTTTAATTCTCTTGCCTCAGTAAAGATATCAAGTTGAGTTGAATGAAAAATCAACAGTTTGCTCAGTTCACTTATACCACTTTCATTCTCGCTAGCGGAGTTGTGTTTTGAGCCGCATATCCTGTTCTCACCAGGAGAAGCCTCCCATGCTTCTGAAGAATGTTCACCAAAGTCTTCACGCACACTCTTAACTAAAGATACACAGTCACTAGAAGACACTTCCAAGCATGAGTTGATAAAAGAATGTCTCCTGAATCAGTCTTTGCTTAGTATTCAGTACCTTGGGATAACGCTGCAAGGTCTTCCTTGGAACAAGTTGGGTTTTACTGGTGACCAACCAGCCAGTGACAGGCTGATGCTAGTTTGGATTTGCTTGAAGACATGACCATTCAGTATGCTCAGTACGAGTCTCTTCTAGACTTGGGTGAGTAGGCAGGCCTGCTAGTGGCAACATGCCTGAGCAGGGAAGCCCAAGAAAAGAAGACTGGGCTGTCGGCTTGGGGGAAACGCTGAGTGGCGCAGAGCTTTGGTGTGTGCTGACCTCAATTCCTGTGGTTTTCTGTCAGTCACAGATCCCCTGATGTGGTAGCCAAGGGAAATGAGGGCTTTTTTTTTTTCTTTTTTGGCATTAGACTCATCAGGTTACTTCTGGGTGGCTGGATAGTGTGGCGAAAGCTCTCTTAGGTCAGTACTCTCCAGTGGCAGAGGGACATGAGGTAGATTGAAAAGCTATATGGCAGGATGGAGTGTGGCCTCAGGCTAACTAAAGTGAGACTGATGAGGACCAGGAGGGAAGAACCAAGAGGGTGTGGTGTGTAGAGAAGCTGATGGGCCTCATAAATGAAGAGCATTTTGTGAGTACACTTCTGAGATGGTTAATTGTAGAATCTGGTGGATAAAGTGGCAGAATTCTGACCCTATGACCTTTGCTTCTGGTATCACTTCTATGTTATATCACAAAACATGTCAAGAAGGATTGCAGATAACTTTTATTTGTGCATACAAGAACGGGTGTAGGCCAGAGGTGGGGGTGGATGAAGGGATTCACCAGAGACAGAATGGGGAACAGAACAAGCAGATTGGCTGAAATATATTGCTGAGGGGAGCAGCTAGTGAGACAGGAGAGGTCTACTGAACCGTGTGGGTCAGCTCCCAGGCCAAGGATCAAGCTCATGCTTCAGTAGCTGCTGATAGCTTCATAGTGATGTGCTTTAAACACTTGTGCCACCAGGGAGGCCCAAGGTAGCTATTTTTAAAGTTGACCTTAAAGTAGGGAGGCTATCCAGCTGCTCTGTTGTAATCATAGCTACCTCTACCAGAAGTCAGGCAGAAGCTGACCCCTGGCCACATAGAAGGGCTGGCCACACCATTGCTCTCAGAGTCCAAGAGGGCCATGTAGAAAACAAGGAATGAATTCCGTCATCACCCACTGAGCTGGGACACCAAGTCTCCCAGCTTCCAGAGGAGACCCCAGCCCAACCAACATCAGCCCTGCAGCCGTGTGAGGCACCCAGCAGAGCCACAACTAGGCCCTGACTGACCACAGACATGAGAGATGGATGAGTATTAAGCTACTAAACTTGGGGCAGCAAATAGAAATCTAATACGGCATTTTCCCTATGAAGATGATACACTCCACCCTGGTGTGCAGAAGGCTTCTCAAGAGACACTGTTTAAAATGCATGCTGAGTCAGCAGGGGCAGGAGAATACTAACAAGCTCCGGTGCTATTGCTGAGGACCACATTTGAGCACAACTTATGCCATCATGGTCGGTACAGTCCTGAATTCCTTTAGGCCAAAGGAAGAAATGGGAAGAAGAAACGCCTCAGATAGAAATTGTTCAAGTGTGAAATAACAATCACAAAGGTTGGAGATGTGTTCCTTGAACGGACCCCCACGCTTGCAGCTAGACTAGGCCACCCCATATAGTGTGACACGGTATGTCCTTTGCTCCTTTCTATGGCCTGTGTGAGGAGGAAGCTAGCAGCCATGGGTCCAGCTCCTTGGGATGGTGTGTGCCAGCCTGACCATTTACATGGTCCTTACCAGTACCCCAGTGCTCCCCCCAATTGGAAGATAAGCTGGAATCTGCTTGGAGATTGAAAGCAAATTACCTCATCAGGGAAAACTGCAGAGTTGCTATCAATCCTTAGAAGGAATGAGCTCTTTCTGAAAATAATAAAGTTTATTATTGGGTACCCAGTGTGTGCCAGACACTGCACCCGGAGCCTGGAGTACCCAGCAATCAAAACAAGATCCTAGCACTACAGCAAGACTAAAACTGAAGCAGTAGTTGTTCTCCATGCTATTGGGAGGGGGAGGTTCTGGAAGCTAGGGCTGAGCCAGAGTGGGTGTGGTGTACTGGAGGAGACAGGCTGCCTCCGGTGCAGTCCCCAGCAGGACTGAGCAGGAGAGAACCATGCCTGTGCACACATGGCCTGGAGGACCTTCACCTTAAACATAATCTAAGACAGACCCACCCTGAGGGCCTCGGGATAAGTCTCAGCCCTATCCACACTGGCCTGAGTTCAGTCCCCAGCCAGAGCCAGGGAGGTGACCCATGCAGAGTGGCAGACCTCTCCTAACCCGCCCGCTGCAGCGTGTTTCAGTCAATGTGCCTGTTCTGCTCCCCACTCTGTCTCTGGTGAATCCTCTCACACACATACCGCCCCCTACACACACCTCTGGCCTGTACCTCAGCTCTTGTATGCACAAATAAAAAAAAAAAAACAGGAGCAGCAGCACCCCATGTCTTCAGGTGTCTCTCCAAGTGTCTCCACATGTCTCTCCTCCATGTGTGTCCTCAAACCCCCTTTGTTCTCCCTTCCTAATTATATATCCACTTCTCTCTTTTCCCAGTTACTCCTTCCCCCTCCCCCAACCCCGTTTGGGATGGCTCCTGGCCCTTCCCTAAGGCAGCTGATGTAAGTGGAGGTGGGAAAAGGGCACCGGTCCATGCCTCTCCCCTTGCCTGTAATAACAGCAGCACTCAGCAATGCTGCCAGAATACAAGAGCTTTTGCTTTTTATTTATCTATTGCTTAAAGATTTATTTACTTACGCATACAAGAATTAGGGTACAGTCCAGAAGTGTGGAGGTGGAAGGATTCACCAAAGAATGGGGAACAAAACAGGCAGATCTACTGATACACTGCAGTGGGGAGCAGCGGGTCAAACAGGAGAGGTCTGCTATGCATGTGGGTCAGCGCCCTGGCTGGGGATCGAACTTGTGCTTCAATGAC
>NW_004567115.1:6970787-6976928 GCF_000260355.1 Condylura cristata | reverse complement strand
TGCTGAGGGGAGCAGCGGGCAGGTCAGGAGACGTCTGCTGCGCCATGTGGGTCAGCTCCCTGGCTGGGGATTAAACCCATGCTGCAGTGGCTTTAGCTTCTCAGTGCTGTGCTTTAATCCACTGCGCCACCAGGGAGGGCCTAGCTTTTGCTTTTTGAAAGGGTCTTTCTCAGCAAGATGGCTGTGGCTTAGTGGGGGGCGTGTGCGACATTGTCTGCCTGACTGGCCCTTCTCCGCTCAGCCCTCACTCACAGCACTTTGATATTCCCCACCTCAGACCCTCTGCTCACTGAGGCATTTTCAGGAGCGAAGGGCTGGGCGAGCATGTCTGCATGGTTCTTCCCTGCCATCAGGCGTGGGCAACGGACCCAGCTGGTCCAGGACAGATGCACTTACCCTGGGCTAGAGGATGGAGGGCAGCAAGGATTCCTGCGGCTTCTGGGGAGAGGGCCAGACTGGGAAAGGAGCCCCTGAGGGTGTGGGCCGCTGGTGAGCAGGTAAATGTAGGCAATTTGTTGGGACAGCTCTGCTGGAGACCTCAGTCCCATAAAGCTCTGCCCCTTAGAGAAGGATGGGGTAGGGAGGGAGGGGTGCTTTGTTCTGCCGCCAATTTGTCTCCTATGCAACTGTCCAAACTGCAGCCTGCTCTTAGGCTGGACGGATTGCCCTCAAGGCCTAGAGAACTCACCTCTTCACCCCTCTCTCCTGCTGTGTCACAAAGGACAGGCAAGCCCCTTGGGCCTGGATTTGTTTGTATAAAACTTATGCCATGTACTTTCCAGATTGGAGAAGTACATCAGTCTAGAACCAAACTTCATCAGTTAAGTTTCTTTCTTAGCTGTTCCTTTGCGCTGTATGACCTGGTACATCTTACTTTTGTTTCTCAGTTTTTGTTTATAATATAGGACTTAGAAGAATGCTACGCATTTGAACTATTTTTTTTTTTAAGATTTATTCATTTATGTATAGAAGAACTGGGGTGCTAGCCAGAGGTGTGGAGGAAGCGCAGAACAGCCAGAGCTAAGAGGAACAGATGAGACAGGAGAGGTCTGCTGCGTCATGTGGGTCAGCTCCCTGGCCGGGGCTCAAACTCAGGCCCAGTGACACTTAACCCCTGGGCCACCCAGACCCCCCTTAGAGACTTATTGTTAAGGAAGACTAGTTACTTCCCTCTTCCCTCCGGAAGTCATGAGTCCGCTTATGCCAGGCATGGGTGCTCTCACCCCCATGGGCATCCATCCACAGCTCCGGGCTTGGGACACTGGCTTGGCACCATGCCAGTTCCTTGAGGATTTCCCAAAGACTAGTCACTAGCTAGCCAAAGGCTTAAAGGCTGTTGCCCAAGATAGGTGCATCCCTGGCATGGGAATACAACTTGGGTGGGGTGGAGGGAGAACAGGCCCTCCACCTGGCCCGGGAGCCCTTTTAAATGGGCTTCCCAGTCAAGGTCGCCGTGCCTGGGTGACCTTTCTAACCCAGGGCCTCAGAAATGACTGTCTTCAAAACTTACACCGGAAGCAATGGCTGATACAGCCAATTGGTTCCGCTGGAATTTAAGGCTTTTCCCTCTCTGGCTATACAGGCTGGTTGGGGAAAGTGCTCTGGCTGGAACTCCAGAGTTGAGCTCCTCTCTTTAATTTGGTCTCTGTGTGACCTTGGAACGGCCTCTCAGCGCTGCACTCCTCCTGGGGAGATAGTACAGATAAATCCACACGGAGCAGCTGGAAGCAGTACAGACTTCTTGCTGTAGTTCTTAGTCATCTGTTTTTGACTCTATAAAAAGCTTATCCCCTCCCATGTTCACTGGCTTCTCTGGGCAAGTGTTCTCTTGTTAACAGCTGCCCACACTAGAATATGGAAAAATCCGGTGGCTGCTGCTTGGAATGAGCATTCATGGCAGGGGTGGGCAGGCAGAACTAACTGGTGCTTGACTGACAGAGGTGAGAGAAGCCGTTTTGGTGTCGGAAACCAGGACTACACTGGTGTGGGACTTACCAAAGAGAGGTAGCTCACATGTTCCCACGGTCTCTTCCTGGCCTATGGAAAATAATAAGCCAGTAACTTGCCTGGGAAATGGTCAGCACAGAGGCATAGTAGTTGGAAAACAGTCGAATTGGCGGGTAAGTGCCAGAAGATGGGTTCTCTGTTTGGGGGTCCCAGCAATGAGCCACTCAGCAGGCACTAGCTCCCTCCCTCTTCCTCCATGAGTTTTTTTTTTTTTCCTACCCGGGACAGTTTATTTGAACCACCACCCCATCACTTCCGAAGCCGGCTACCGGCACCCCACTGCCAATTCTCTTTCCTCCAGTGTGGCTCTTCTTGGCTCAACCTACCAGAAATGAGAACACGGGGTCACCAGAGGTCAACTTTTCAAATTACCTGAGTTTTGGCCAGGTCATTTGTCCTGACCCTGAAAGCACTGGTTGGTTATTCAAAACTAACCAAAAGATCAACATACGTTGAGAGTGTAGTTCATTTTATTCACTAGCTATTTTTACTCATGCAAAAAGCTGAAAATCTTTATCAGGTACTTAATCAGGTACTATATTAATCCCTGACTTACAAAGATAAAGGAAAGTTTATGCATAGCAAGCAAGTTCCTAACTGTGGGTTATTTTCAGAAAAATTTTAATTTCTGAGATTTTCAGTGGTTTCCCTCACATCAACAGTGAAGCTGGTAAATTCCTGAGTGGGGTGGGTGCTGGCTTGTGAGGCTGGAGCTTGGGACAGTGGTGACCTTTCCTTCCAAGCTTGCCAGGGCCAGAGCACACCCAGAACCACTGACTGACTACCCAGCGGCAGGGCACTTGCGCTCATCTTACAGGAGAGGAGGGATAGAGAGTATCTACGTGTGGGCCTGGATATATACAGACACATCTGTAACTAAATGTCTCCTAAACACTCTCCATCGGCAACTCACCCAAGGCCATCAAATGAGGAAACTGTTTATGGCTTCTTGTCAGGCCATTAGTTATTCCCAGCAGGACATCTAGTGTACAAATCAGTTTGGGTTTCACAAACAAAAACCTAAACAAAGCACACTACCCCCACAAAGGAGATGGTGTTCTGTTTATTAATCCCGCCACGGATGCTAGTTTTCAGCCCCGCCCTCAACAGGAGCACACTGATGGGCCAGCTGCCTCTGCCTCTCTGTGTCCCGCCCAGCTGAGGCTAACATGGGGCTGCGCACCCCTCTGCTTCGGCTTATTTGCACACAGTAACTCCCCCAAACTCTCTCTCCCCATCAGCATTTTCTCAAGCCATCAGAGCCTGCCCCAGCAAGCACCCACCTCCCAGGCCAAAACAACCTGCAACTTGCTCATTTGCCCTCTAGGTGCTAGAAACCTTCCAGAAAGGATGCAGGGCAGGAAGGGACTCAGTGGAAGAGGCTCAGGGTGGGAAGGGATTCAGCTCCCTTCTTTGGCCAGGCATGCCTTTAACCTGCACAGTCAATGTACAGACAGGTTTCCTGGCTCGGGCCCAGTACGGAGGTAACAGTTGCCCTGGTGGCCTTAACCATACAGTTTTTGAAATGTTTCCCGAGAAACTGTCTCTGGAAGCCCTGGGGCTGGTGCTGTCCATCGACAACTCCCTGTCTCTTAACAGAGTCCTCCAGAAATCAGGCGATCACAGCCAGGTCTGGGACAGTTTAAGCTGCTGACTTCTCTACCTTTTTGCCAGCATCTGAGGCAACAGGGTGGAAAGCAGCAGGTGGCCCTGAGCTCAGACTCAGCTCCCCTAGCACGAGGCTGGGGGCAGGGCAACACATGCCTACTTCGGAGTCTACCACCCCATGTGAGCTGGCACGCCATGGCTTCTCTTCCTTTCTTTTCCTTTGTGTGTGTGTGCATAGAAGAGCTGGGTACGGGCCAGAGGTGCAGGGGTGAGAGGATTCACCAGACAGAGAGCAGAACAGGTGGACTGACTGAAATACACTGCTGAGGGGAACCAGTGGGTGAGACAGGAGAGATCTGTCGCCTAAGGGGGGTCAGCTCCCTTGTTGGGGACTCATGTTGCAGCGGCTGCAGATAGCCTCATACTGCTTTGTTTTTACCCTTTGAGCCACCAGGGAGGGCCCCTGGGTTTTGTTCTTGAAAATATTTTCCAGGGCCCTCCCTGGTGGTGCAAGGGGTTGAGTCTCAGTACTATCAAGCTATCAGCAGCCACTGTAGCATGAGTTCAATCCCTGGCCAGGGAGGGGACCCACAGTCTAGCAGACCTCTCCTGACCCACCCGCTGCTCCCCTCAGCAGTGTACTTCGTTGATTTGCTTGTTCTGCTCCCCACTGTCTCTGGGCCGACACCCCTGCATCCAGTTCTTGGATGCAAAAATAAATAAAAATTAAATCTGGCCCTCCCCAGTGGCGCAACGGGTTAAAGCACTGCACAAAGAAGCTGAAACCACTTCCTCATGAGTTCAATTCCCACCTGCCCCGGAGGTGACCACATGGCGTGGCAGACCTCTCCTGACCTGCCCACTGCTCCCCTCAGCAGTGTACTTCGTCGATCTGCCTGTTCTGCTCCCCACTCCGTCTCTGGTGAAGTCTTTCGCCACCCCTGAGTCTCTGGCCTGTACCCCAGTTCTGTATGCACAAATAAATAAATCTTTAAAAAAAATAAATAAATAAAAAATAAATCTGAAAAAAATTGTCAAAAAATAAAATTGTCTACTTACTAGCAGAAGCGGAAAAGAATCCCTGTGGAAATGGGATGTTTCAGGGCAAACTTCAGCACACATTATTCTAGAGATTTAAAAAAAAATATGTAATAGTTTATGTTGTGCCTTTTCCCATCATCTTCAAGAGTTTTTTAATCATGTTTTGGCTTTTGGGGTGACAGGGCCAAGTGGTAGGAAAGAGCGGAAACAAATCTCAGCTTAGCGTGGTAGGTGCAAAGCAACTTAGGCCCCTGGAGCAAGGTGGATAAAGGGAGAAGGCAGTGGTTCTTATAATCATTGTCCTTCACCTTGCAAAAATGCCAGAAAGTGATTTGCATGAAAAGTGAGAGTGATTTTATGACAAATTCTACTTTGCATTAAGTGGAATTGGTTTCATCCACCTCCAGGCAGGTGTTTTTTTTTTTTAACCACAGTGCATTTTGTACTCTCAGATTTCCTGAAAGCAAGTTCCAGCAAGAAACTGGTAAGGCCTCTCAGCAAAAAGGCGATGCTGGCAAAGTGATCTGGGAACTCCAGGCAGTTAGCAATGGTTTGAGGTGAAAGCAGGAAAGAGCCGGGAGGGCTGAAGGCATCTGCATGTGGGAGCAGCAGGAGCCGCAGCTCAGACAACACAGTTCAGAGGAAGCATGGAATGGCCTCCCTGTGGCACAGGGGTTAAAGACATTGCTAGCAAGCTGTGAGCAGCCCTGCAGCACAAGGTAGATCCCCTGCCAGGCAGCTCACCCACCTGTCACAGCAGACCTCTCCTGTCCCACCCACTGCTCACCTCAGCAGTGTTTCAGTGGACCTGCCTGTTCTGTTCCCCACTCTGTCTCTGGTGAATCCTCTCACCTCTGGCACCCCAGTACTTCCCACCACCACTTCACCCCTGTGCCGCCATCATAGTCCCTTGCTCTCTTCCCATCCCAGTTTTGATCCTTTTTCCTCCACTCCCCCATAGAATGTCTCTGGACTGTAGTTGTTTGGTTTTTGTTTTTACTTTATTACAATTGCTCTTTTTTCCCCCCTCCTGATCCCTTACACTCCTGCTATGAAGGAAACCATCTGGTATTTTTTTTCTTTCTTTCTGGCTTATTTCAATAGCATGATCCCCTCCAGCTCCATCCGTGTTGCAGCAAATTGCTGAGTTTATCCTTTTTATTACTGAGTAATATTCCATTGCGTGTATGTACATCTTCTTGATCCAGTCATCTATTTTTGGGCATTTGCGTTGATTCCACATCTTCCCTGTTATAAATAGAGCAGCAATAAACATATGGGTGCAGGTGTTCTTTAGTAGATACCTAGGAGTGGAATTGCTAGATCATATGGAAGCTCCATTTTTAGCAGTTGTACCAGTTTGCATTCCCACCACCAGTGTAGGAAAGTTCCTTTTTCTACCTATCCTCACCCAACATTTGCTGTTGTTTTTTTTAACATAATAGTTTATTTTTACGTCATTTGTGCATTTTTCCATCTCAGTTG
>NW_004567115.1:6945748-6970644 GCF_000260355.1 Condylura cristata | reverse complement strand
CCCTGGTCCTTTATGCTCCTGCTATGAGAGAAACCATCTGGCATTTTTCTGTTTCTTTCCGGCTTATTTCATAAGCAGATCCCTTCCAGCTCCGTCCATGTTGCTGCAAAAGGCAGGAATTTATCTTTTTTACTGTTGAGTAATATTTCATCATGTATATGTACATTTTTTAAATTTAGTCATCTACTTTTGGGCATTTGGTGTTGCTTGTTTTTTAAATATGTGCTGTTCTCATTGGTGTAAGATAAAAAATTTAAAACAAAAAAGCATGGAATACACAAGTAGAGCATCTCTCAGAAGGAAAGAGGTTGTAATTTCTGGGAGTGGAAACTCTTGGCTGGGCTGTCTGGTGGAGGCTCCTGGCTGTGCTGCCTTCTCACTGGTGCTGTCACCTCAGCTGCTTCAGGAGCTTGGGCTCTGCAGATACTCTCTCTGGGCAGCAACCTGTCCAGTGGCCACACCTCCATCATCCTTCTCAGTGCCCCCACATGGCCACAAAGGCAAAACTTTCCATGGTCCAATGATCTTGTGGTGACTCCCACAGGACCTCAGATGTGTTAACCAAGCAGCACTAAGCAGCGGACAGAACACAGGGTTGGGTCCGCCACTCCAGGAAGCCCCAGGGGAAAGACAGTGGGCATGGGCTCTCCGACATTTCCACACCACCATCACTCACCTGCTGAACTCGAGTCTTTATAGGAAGATAGCTGCCTTCCCGGACATTAACATTTGAGTGAGTCTCCCTCATCATTTTCTAATGTCTCTTCCTGAGCTGGCCCCATTCTGTGACCTTTCTGAACTGTGCCCACCACACATCCTGCTTGGCTTGTTGGAGCACAGATTGGGCCAGAGTGCGCCTGCCTCTCCCTGAGCTAGGCAACATGAGCAGAAGGTACTGAGAGGCTCCTAGGAGGGCTGAAGCAACCCGGACTCATCAACATATTCTCACTGGAGTAAAGGGAAGACAGCTCATTTCCTAAAAATTATATTCAGAGCAATCATTACTGAGACTGTAGATTCTAGATTCGTCTTTATGCTATGATCATCTAAAATGACCCTAAAAAGATGTAAAATTGGGGACCTCCCTGGTGACACAATGGGTTAAAGCACAGCATTATCATGCTATCCTACATCACTGCAGCACAAGTTTGATCCCCAGCCAGGGAGGTCACCCACATGGCCCAGCAGACCCCTCCTGACCCGCCCGTTGCTCCCCTCAGCAGTGTTCTTCATTGATCTGCCTGTTCTGCTCCCCACTCTGTCTCTGGGGAGTCCTCTCACCCCCTACACCCCTGGCATGTACCCCAGTTCTTATATACATTATATATATATATATATATATATATATATATATATATATATATATAAAGTAAAATCAGGGGGCCTCGGGGCCTCCCTGGTGGCGCTAGGGGTTAAGTCGGTACTATCAAGCTATGGCAGCCACTGCAGCACAAATTAGACCCCTCCCAGGCCAGGGAGCTGAACCCACATGGCACAGCAGACCTCTCCTGTCTTGCCTGTTGCTCCCCTCAGTGTCTCTGGTGAGTCTTCTCAATCCCCTCCAATACCCTTGGGCTAACCCCAGCTCTTGTGTGCATAAATCTTTTTTTAAGAACCAAAGATATAAAATCATAGGGTTAGTTAAGAAAATCTGTTACATACCTGACCTCCCCTCACACCTACTACAGGTGGGATGGGTGGGGGTCACATTGGGAAGCGCTATGGGAACAGCATCAGTAAATAGTGAGATACTGAAATAGCCCCTCCCAGAACTGGGGCACAGACATGAGGATTTGTATTCCCCCTCTGCCTCTGTGAGGGGTGTGACCCTAGACGGGGAGCTCCCTTCTCAGGGCAATTCTGGGGACTCAGCTAGGGTGTATCTCAGTCCTAAAGAAGGTGGGATGGGGCAGCACACCATAAAGCCCAGTAACCTCCCCCCCCCCCCGACATGCTCCTTAATAATGAGGCCAGATTATTTTAAATTATTTATTTTTTTCTCTAGTATATCTCATTCAAATAAAGAACAGTGGATACATTTATTTCCTCATGTACAGCTTACACTCATTTCAAATGCTTTTTCTTTCTTTGAATCTTCCATGATGGATAGAGACTCACACATTAATGGACAAAATCATCACATAAGAGTTTATTAAAAATACACCTTCTCAGACCCCACCCCAGTGCTTCTGGGTAATGGGGTGGCTCCTAGGATGCAAAGATTTAACCCCCCCCACCGGTGAAATCTGCTGCTGCCTGAACCAACCTTGGAGGAACACGGCCTAGGACTTGTCTGCTGTCTATTGTAAGCGATTTCAGAAAATCCAGGAATGAAGTATACAGAAATAGCTCTTCTATAAAATTTCCATATAAAAATAATGGCATTTATTTACAAAGTTTGAAATACTACAAAATAACACCTCCTATTAGGTCAGGTACTTGAATCTAACAGGCAAGTCTACATCAGGCATTTGAGATGTGGTGTTTGCGCTTCTCCTGTTAAAAGCTTAAAGCAAGTGCACCCACCACTTTCCTTCATGCAGACAAAAGCAGAGAAAGGAGCTGGGGTGGGAGGGGGAACTTATCAGCATATGATCAGAGGAGAGCATCTCCAAATGAAAAGGTGAGTGGCTAGAGACCTGGGCTCGGAGCCTTTCTTTTCATCTAAAAGTCAAGCACGGTGTAAACAGTTCTGAACCCTGGCCCTCAGAGCTCAGCCCCAGAGCAACCAGTGCCTTTGGCTGGTTGGTGGTTCCAATTTCAGGACGCGAAGGGTGAACTGGTCACGGCACTACCACAATGTGCCCACATCAGCCTCAGCAGAAAGGTATGGGGGTCACCAGAGAACCTGCAGTAGGAAAGAAATCTTTGACCCTAATTGTGAACATGCAAATACAGGCCATTTATTTATTGACAGTGCCTGGCATGTTGATAGTAACAAATGACAAGATGGTTGAGTCTGAAGGGACAAAATGATGGGTCTTGAGACCCAAGCACAATCTGGAAAACTTCCCTGTTGAGATATGGGTGGCCAGAAACAAACCAATGTGGTCAAGCTAAGTTGATAACCTTTCAAGCCCTTAACAAACATATGTGGCAATCTTCATCCACAGATGTATGGGTGCTTCCATGTGGAGAGAGGCCCATGACTGACACCACAGCTCATGTGGGCCCTGGGGAGCACAGCCGCATGTCTGTGCCTCAGCTAGCGAGTGCCTAGAGACAGAGCACTGGTGCCAGCTTGAAACCCGCCTGGAAGACTCTGGAGCGGGCACGTTGGCCAGGAGGCAGCGTGACTCACGGGAAGAAGGGATTTGGGGTTGTGGTGCAGATGCCACAGGCTGAGGATGCTGGTCAACTGAGGTGTTGGTTTTTTCATGTCTGAACAGGTGAAGATGTTCTCTCCCACTCAGAGACCCTTAGGGAAGAAGGGTAGAGCGGGTGGGTCTTGTCCCTACATTTCAGTCACACAGAATTCTAGGCATGAGGCCCAAAGTCCAACCTGCTGGAATAGCATGGGGCAAGACAGCGCTGAATCTGATGGGGCTTTTTGTAAAGGCAAATACTCTCTGAGAAAGATATGAGCTGTTACCACACCTGAGTGAGTACCTGAATTCACCTAAGTGAATATACCTACTCCTGTCTCAACAGTATGAAGGGACAGCTGCTGCCACGTAAGTGTCTGTCCTTGATAAGGGATTCCCAGGCAGAATGGGAGGGCCCACGTTTGTGTCCCTTACTTTCTCTTCCTCATGGCGAATGCAGATGTGGGAATCTAGATCCCAAAGGTTACCCATGCACAATATATCAGTTAATGAAAAAAGACCAAATCCTCAGAAATGTTATCATTTATGTGGACACATTAGCTTGAGTTTTGTTTTTTTTTTTAAGGTAAAATCTTAAGCAAACTTTTCTGAGTAATAGCATTTGGATTGAATGGAAGTTAAACCAACTGATGGGACATCATGTGAGTAGGTGGGAAGGCCCATTTCTGTGGGTCAAATGGCTGGTGCAGAGCACTGGTTTACCCTGTAGGTCTCCAATAAATACATGTTCGTGATCATTAGGGCTTGGGACCATTGTTTTTGGATGCATTTAAATGGGGAGCTACCTGGGAAATGGTCCTTTAGTGACACTCAGTCCATAAGCAATTACCTTTAATGTATCTAATACACAAAGTAGATCTTTAAGAATCTAACAACTTATACAAGTAGAAAACACCTAGAAAGCTCTCCATTTTGAATCACTGTTCTATCATGTGGCTTTCATTGGAAGATAAAGAAACTCATGATAGAACTCATGGGTGAAAATTTTGGTTTATGAATACTGTTGCCAGCTAAATTTGGTTTTCTTTTAAGTCTTAAATATCCCTTCATAGACCCCAAAATATACACACAATTGGAGGCGGAGGTCCCCTGGAATTTAGTAGTGATCCCCAGCACAGAGCAGCATGATGAGAAGGCACTGTATGTCTTCGCTAACCTCTCATTAGGTTTAGGCGACTGTGACTTTCACAGTGAAACCCCATATAAAGAAAGCAAGACCCCAAACGATACCTTGCATTCAGCATGGACTGGGATTAGATTTTCTTGTCACCATTACAAGCAAAACATGGAACAAAATGGAGGCATTCCGGGACGTGTGTCTTTCACTGGTCTGATTCGGGACATGTCACTTTCTCAGCAAGGTCTCCCCTGGCCAAGCAGCCTTTCCCCGCTGTCTCAGCTTGTAACCACAACACCAATCAATGTGACGTCTTTTGTCCTGTCGCCAAATACTTAAGGATGATACCTTTGCAGCTTAGGTCTACCTGCTCTACTGGCGGGGTAGGAACAGCTCCTCCTTATTTCTTTGAAATGCCTGACAGGAGAAGCTAGAAGCTAAGTATTTCAAGGGCCCTGGAGAAGCACTAATTAAGCTAAACAGTGCTTAATCTGAGTGTGATTGTGGGTAGAGAGCTGAGCTTCTATTCCTTGGCTGAACCACCCCAACGGACACTCACCCCCTCTGTGTCCTGAGTGTCTCTGGGCTACGTGGCTGCTACACTTGGAGCAGCTTCGCTGTCTCTACCACTCACATAGCTGAAGAAACAAGTGGTTTAGCCACAGCCACGTTACTGCCGCCTGCATGGAACTGCACCGTTCCTTTGTGAAATCTCTGAGTAAATCTGAGGGGTGGGGGATGATCCCAGGACTATTTTTTCAGATTTGACAGAATGGTTACAAGTGTCAATTCTGCTAGTGAGAAAAGTTATTTTAATTTGGCAAATAGTCGAAATTACATCAACTTTGCTATCACTTCCATAAACAATCAAATTGTAGGAAACAGAACATGTGCCTGGCGGCAGGGCGAGGAATCACTGTTAGCACCTTCTTTCTTGCCCCTCCCCCTCCCCCAGAAGCTACTTCACGATCATAAGGCACAGTTTTATATCATCACGTGAAGATGAAGTGGTTGACGGATTCACAGTGGGGAGGGATGCAGGGAACACCAGGTAGATGTCTGGGTGCCCGAAAACACTGCCATGGAAGTGCCAGCAGGGTCAGCCTTCCCACGGAAGGTCAAACAGGGCAGGGCATGTGTGCTAGAAACAGCAAGAATTTACTGACTGAAGGACACTCTGAACTAGAAAAGGGACCAGCAAAATGGACCCTCAAGGGAGAGAAAAGGCTAGACAGCAGTGACCAGCAGGCCTAGCGAAGTGTGTGTCAACCCCACGTGTCAGCCCTCCAGAGAGCCTGGGTATTGCAACTACAACCGCCTAATATTTCCCCCCACTTTGATCTCTGTATGAATCGAAACTCTACTGAAGTCCAGAAGCAGATAAATTAATCCAGAAGAGATACACAGAAGATGAACAGACTGGATTTTTCTAAATAGCCGGACCTGGTTTCCTGCTCAGGGAAGGCTTCACACAGGTAACATGTCCTGCTGACTGCAGCGAGACCCATCAGTCCTCAACAGAAACTGATGCATCACCATGTCAAGGAAGCTGCTTCCCAGCAGACACCACACCCTGATGGCTGGGATGGCCAAGCTCGGGGCACCAATACTGAGAAGTCTTTGGTGGTTGTTTTTTAAAACCCATATTTTATAGTTTTAAAGCATTATAGCAGTGGGGAGGAGGGAGTGAGGAAGGGGGAGAGAGAGAGAGAGAAGAGGAAAGAGAGGTTGCTTAGAGCTCTTGCAAGGACCTTGCTAGTTGGCAGAAGAAAGCTTATAAATGTGCCTCTCTTGGGTACTGAAATGTATGTGCAGTCCATAGTACAATATTTTAAAGACCAAAAAGCTGGATGTGGCCTTTGGTCTCTCCAGGTCTCTGTTTGGCATCCCTCAAATACAGGGATGATAAAAGTTGGGGCAAGTGGACGAGGAGCCTGTTAATGGACAGTGAGGGAGGGCACCCAAGCTCACTTGACCGGACACCTGACAATCTTTCAGGTGGAAGTCTCCTCACCCTGGGACCCCCGGAGGCCCCTGCGGTTTCCGACACCTCCCACCAGTCTGGCATTCTCCAGACTGCCTCCATCTCTCCGGGCCCTGGGCACCTGAGTCTACACTATGGCTTGCTGCTGATGAATGAGAGTTTTCTCCCAAAGGAAGTTAAAAGTGTGTGTTCTTGTGTGTTAGTTCTGTGATCTTCATGCAAGATTTATGTCAGCTAAATCTCCCACCTCCAGCTGACTTAAGCCCAACAGTGGCAGGGCCATTACAAGGTCAGAAACCACCTGCACTTCTCCCAGGGGATTCAGAAAAGACTGGGTTGGTGAGATACATTAATAACTCAGGGGCAAATCCACTGATGCGAAACAATGATTTAGCGTGAATTTTCCACTGTTCTGTGCACCTTTTCAAGGTCTTCTCGAAAAATTAAGGCCGGAATTTGGCCACGGGGGCAGATGCCTCCACACCCCTCTGTGGAGAGAAGCAGTAACTGTGAGCACGTCATGCAGTATTTCTAGTGGTGTCTTTGGCTCTGAAGTAACGTACTGTATACCTAGGAATCCAACCATTTGGAGTGTTCAAGGTTTTTCGGTATGTCTGTGAAACACCATAGATTAGTTTGAAATGCAATTTTCCCAAGAACAAACCCAATCAAGTCATTCTGATTAATGAAAAATGTACAAAAGGTGACATGTACAGGAAAACATCACTGTTCATGTTCTTGGGGTAGACTTTGAAGACAAAAGTAATGACATTTGGTTCATTTATACAAATTGCACACTGGGTAAAATCATACAATTGCCGCAGGGAACTGTAAGCAAGCAGTTCAGTCATAGAAATATCTTTGTTTTGTTTTAAATGAAAATGCTGTATGAAATGCATAGCCTTGATTAAAGCTATAGGTACAGTTTCTTTCTCTGTAAAACTCCAGATTTAGAATGCTGGCAAAAGGCAGTGCTGGCAGAGTAATGCACGTGGAGATGCTATATTCTATTTTGGCTTTCAGAAGTAGCCCTAGAAAATCCTATGCACCAATGCATTGGCTAATGATGACAATTTGTTTTTCTATAAATTACTCTAAATGTCACTTAAGTATTTAAGAATCAGCGCTCGCTCCTTCCTAGAAGCTGTCTAAGGGAGCTGGTGCATTAAGCACCTCAACTAGACTTTCAACTAGTTCAGCAGTTCAATCTGTGTTCCTCTGGCCACAGGGGTTGCTGCCTACATCCCTCATGTACACACACCTCCCCCCACTGGGAACTTTCCATGTTCATTTCTGCCGTGTCGCTGGCAGCCCAGGCAAGGAAGAGGAGCATGAGACATGAGCAAGGCTGGTCACTGTGGCCATCTCAATTCTAAGGAGCGTTACACAGGCGTGGGCCCCACAAGACCCCACCTCACCAAGATAAATGAGCTTCATTTCTGCTGCCAATTCTTCAGGGACGGTTCCTTCTCTCCCCTCAGAAAACACACTTTGTTTGCAATATGATCTATAGCTCTGCTGTCAGAGTTTTCGTTCACACTATGGTATAACTTTCATCTCAGCCTTCCTGCAATTTGCTTATTGTGTTTCCCTAGTTTTCACTGAACACACAGTGCAAACAACGGCAAAGACTGAAGCAATCATTTCAAAAACAAGAGCTCACACTAAAAACACACATGAGCATCAAATATTAACACATGGGGTTTCCCTGTCTTTATTCTGGGGAGGAAGAGTCCTCCTCGTCATCTTCATCGTCGTCATCGTTGAAGGAACAGGGGGTCTCGCCGCGGGACTCGGAGCAGTGAGAGGCCGCACTGCTGGACTGGTGACTGTTTGGGGCAAGGAACTGCCCGGTTGCTAAGGCCACTTCAGCATCCAAGCACAACCCTTGGTTTACACTAGCAAACAATTAAAAACACACAAGCTTGTTAATGTGCTTGAAGTTTTGTGAAACAAGAGTAAAACTCACCAGAGACTCAGGCCGCCTGCTCTGTCTAGCTCTGAAGAGACACATACCTTGACTGGGATAAGGTGGCACCAGAGGTCAGGTCTAAATTTGAAACTGATTGTGTGGAGTTCAGAAGCAGCCCCTGATTTAACCAAGACGGTCCTGTGGAGATATCTGCAGCAACAAACAAAAACAGAAGATGTAGGCACTGCAAGTTGTGTGCGTGCTGTTAGTCATGGGCGAAGTCTGCTCTGAAGTACAGTGAGACCAGTCTCCTGTGCGGGAGAGACTCAGCTTTCTTCAGCTTGGGTGTGGGGGAGGGGGGCATGGCAGGGGGCAGTTTCTAGAATCCAAAAGCCAGAAAAAAAAAATACAGGAGGGCGGACTACAGGAGAAAATAATTCAAATAAAACAATCTCCTCACCGCCCTCCCCCCACCCCCCCATAGCTGAGACCTGGAGAGGGCAGCTCTCTAAGTGGTGAGATGGACAGACAACTTGTGGATGCCTGTGTTCTTACCACAAAAGTCCCAGACTTCAGTGGAAACAGCCTGGCTACCAGTGAGTAAAGAAGAGTATATCAGAAATATCTTCAGTAAGGAGGAAAGATGTATTTTTGTCAAGCTCTTACTGCACCATTTGTTCAAAAGTTCCTTCATGAATTTAGTGCTATACCTCATCAAAAATCTATTCTTTCCCCAAAAGACACTGGGCCGGATATGATGGAGGTTTGAAGAGTAGAAAATTGGGGTGGAGGTGTCACAAGACCAGAAGATGGTGGTGGGGATAGAAATGATTGACATCCTCATTAAACCAGCTATAATGATGAAAAATTCTCAAGCCCAGCAGGAAATGGGGATATGGAGTTGTGTCATTACAAAGGACAGCCAGAGAAAACACCCATGGGTGGACCAGAGATGGGGATATGGAGACTAAGGGTGACTATGGAGAATACCCAGTCCTTACAGATTAACCTGGTCACACCCTAAAAGTGGTTAATTAAGCAATAGGTAAAAATTTCACAAAGGAATGAACCCCCCCCCAAAAAAAACCTCTTTATACCAGTATAATTTCTGCATCAGCCAAATGCAGCTCCCCTCCAAGACTGTGAGTCCGCGGACTATACAGGTAACTCTTTTTCCCTTTCTCCTTTTCCTAATAAACCTGCCCTTTTAAAATTAAAGCAAAAACAAACAAACAAAAAGAACAAAGAAACAAACAAAACCCTGTTCTTTTTCTTGGTGTCTGCTGCTTTATTACTTAAACTAACAGTGAATGGTCACGTAACATCCCATGAAGGTGAAGTAGGCATTATTATTTAGTTTGCACAGAATATATCGGGTATATCCTTGAAAACTTATTTTTTATGCAAGTACTGTATTTCTCCAATTATAATCTTCATCACTTCTTTGGTGTCATTTTACTTGTTTAGTAGTCTTATCTAGACTAGCTCAAAGGAGTTAGTGACTAGAACATTGAAGCCCTAGATGTTACATAATTTCTTTCAATAGTGAATTTATTACAAAGGAGGTAGCAGCTATTGTAGATTAGAAGTAATTGCTATAAAAATATATATTTGATTTACAAAGACCGAATATATGCTCAGAAAGTGAAATCTGCCAAAATGATTTATAATAATAGAAATGTTACTCTATTTAATCAAAAAGTTTTACAATTATTGTGCAAAGAAGTAAAACTACTATCCTGGCAGTATATGACCAAGGGAGAGGCTTCACACATAGAAAAATGTAAAGTACAGGCCCTCCTGGGTGGTGCAACCTTTTACGGTACAGCACTACAATGCCTGATGCAGTCACTTCACGAGTTTGACCCCTGGCCAGGATGGTGTTCCCACATGGTGTGGCAGACATCCCCTGACCCGCCCGCTGCTCCCCTCAGCAGTGTACTTCCTTGATCTGCCTGTTCTGCTCCCCACTCTGTCTCTGCTGAAGCCTCTCACCGCCCCTGCACCTCTGGCCTATACCCCAGTTCTGTATGCATAAATAAATAAATCTTTAAAAAACTGTAAAGTAGGCCCTCCCTAGTGGCGCAGCGGGTTAAAGCACAGCACAAAGAAGCTTAAGCCACTTCCTCATGAGTTTGATCCCCGCCTGCCCCGGAGGAGATCCACATGGCGTGGCAGACCTCTCCTGACCCGCCCGCTGCTCCCCCCAGCAGTGTACTTCGTCCATCTGCCTGTTCTGCTCCCTGCTCTGTCTCTGGTGAATCCTCTCACCCTCCGCATCTCTGGCCTGTTCCCCAGTTCTGTACGAATAAATAAATATATCTTAAAAAAAAAAAAAACTGTAAAGTAAAAGACTACACTCACTTTAAAATGGCCTTAAGACCCTTTTTTTCAAGTATTGCTAAGGCAGCAATTCTAAGAGACTATTTTAAGAACAGGTCTGTATAAGATGAAACTAAAGTCAGAATCCTGTGCTGAATATCAATTAGTACATATTGAAACTTCCTGTCAGAATGTTAGCAGGCAGACTGAGGGGCACCCTGAACCATCAAACCTTGTACTTGAAAGAGGTTCTACTATCTACCACACAGAGACAAAACATACTCTGGGTATAAGAACATCAATAGAAAAGAACTTTAATATAATTAATGTGTAATAGACAGAAGAGAAAGAATACATAAGTGTTCAAAGGAAGCATAACCAAAGTTACCCATTCCCTCATGGGTAACCAAAGCAGGGTCACTGAGGCCCGAAAGCCTCAGGCACCTAGTGGAGGGAACCACAGTAAAGGGCAGTAGAGGCAGCCAGGCAAGTCTGCAAGGAGAGGAGCACAATCCGCACACATGTCTAGATAAAGGCGGCACTGTCAGCCTCCCCAAGGGCCTCTCACCCAAGGAGCTGCCTCTTTCAAGTGTCTCTCCTCCCATGTCCCCCAAATTCCAGGTACAGATTTGAGGCCTTAAAGCAAGTGCAGCTTCTTCCCTTGTCTGCTGCACATGCCTGCTCTTAGTCTTACCACTTCGCAGGCTTCTCCTAAGTCCTTTCTAGCTTCCTCTCACCACTCAGCACTGCACTTCCTTAGGGGGAACAGGGAGCCTGGGACTGCCCCTTTTCTGTGGGGATTACACTATTAGAAGAACATTGCTACTGACTTGTTTGAGAACCTAATACACTCAATTTTCTTTTTACAAAGGCTTGGAAAAGCTTACATTTCACTTACATGTGCACAGAGTCCACACATTGTCTCTCACACTTGAACTCAAGAGCCGTTCTGTCCCTGTGTACACTTAAGGGAACACATTCCTTCCTCTGAACTAACCAGAAACTCTATGCTTCAGTCTACAGCTCAGGTCACAAAGATCAAAACCACACAGCCTGCCTAATCACCGGAGCCTTTTCGGTGAACATAAACTCACAAAATTCTGGTGATTTATTCAGTAAGATCATTTTATTCAGACCCTGTGGGACTGTCAGTATAACAGGCTGCTTCTAATACAGCAGGTCTTGCTCTGGGAGGGGTGGGGAGAGCACTGAGGGGCGGTGAGGGGCTGTGGCTAAAAGAGGAAGTCGGCCAGTAAGAGGGAAATGGTGTTGATTTAAAAACCTAATCCAACAGAAGCCAGCAGACTTTAATCAACAGACTCTTGTGTTGTGGCCCAAGAGCCAAAACCATACAACAATATAAAACTACCTCTTTGCTATATATGACTTAATAAGCTTTAGAACTAATCCTAAAATACTCGTGAAAAGTGCTATGAAATTCTAGATGCAAATATTTATAAAATAAGGAGACGAGCAAAAGCATTCTATGTGCAGAATATACCATAGTTTTAGAAATTAGGACAACCATAAAGATTCCTGAATTTTACAATTTGCAAAACAGTGTTTTTGTTTTCAAGTATACTCAGTATCCTCTTATAGCTTATAATAAAAAGACAACCCAATTTAAAAATGGGAGAAAGATCTGAAGAGATGCTTCTCCTAGGAAAATATATAGCTCTGAGTCATCTTCCAAGTCAAATGTTATCACTGATCCTCTAGGCTAAACACTCCAACCCCAGTAATCCCTAAGTCTTCCTTCACCTAAGATACTGGAGGGGAGCAAGCTGGTCGAACTATCTTAGAATTGTTTGCAAATATTGCACCTAAAGCTACAAAAAAACTTTTGTGCATTATGTATTGGAGAAAAAGAAACCCCCATTTCAAGAAATGCCCTTTCTAGCAATTTATTATGAAATTTATGCCACAGGATGGAAGCTTTTCATACCAGGGCAGGACAAGTGGTTAAAGTACTAATGGTGAAAAATATGAAGCTGAACATTTCTACTATAAGCATGTTCAGAAGAGTTTGTTGAGCACAGCAAATGCAGCCGGCAGTACAAAAGGTTCTCTACAGTTCCAAGTCCTCTTTTGTATGGGAAACGTGATGTTTGCTCAAATAATTAAAGGAATGAGTGTGGCAGGAATACTAGAAAATATAGAAGCGAAAGGTAAAACACCTGCAAATTATGTATTATTGCAGAATGCAGAAAACTGAAATGAAGGTGGTGATTGAGGCATATTTCTCCAAAGATGGTCCTGGTGACAATCATCCAAATTTCTCTGAGGATGCACATTACAGGTCTAAAAGATATCGATACAATCCTAACAAAAGCAAAAGACTTTAAAAACATCAGAAATACTTCTTGAAAATCCCAAAACTGGGAGGTGACCATTTAAAAAAACACACAAACGGTAGATGAAAGGTTCTAGAGCTGCTACTGAGAAAGCAGAGATCAGGCTGCCGCTTATAGCTTTAAGCTGTGTGCTCAATATTGATGTTTGGAAACTGAAGATGTCAAACTGGCAGAAGCAACAGACACTTGTTTGGAGGCTCTTGAAGTAGAACCATCAAATATCAAAGCATTTTATCAGAGAGTTTAAGCACAACAAGATCTGAAAGAAAAGGATCAAGTATCGGCTGACCTTAAGAAAACTCTGGAGATATTGCCAGAACGTAAGTTATCCAGGTGGAATTACTTAAAGTCAAACAAAAGATAAAGGCACACAAAACTAAAAAGAAAGTGGCACGTGCAAAAATGTTTGTTTAATAAGGAATTTGGTTTGCTTAAATATATATATTGATTGTATACAGATAGTAAAGAAAACTTAAGGAGTTTGCCTATTATATTTGATCCCTAATGTGTTGACACTTCAGTCCTCAATCATTTACAGTTTAGGAACACTGATAAAAGTTTCTCTCAAAAACTGTTACAAAGTCCAGTGAAGTTGATTTTTAAAAATTGGCTGTCTACACCATTCACAGATGTTCAGCCTATTTTTTTTTAAAAGATTTATTTATTTATTCATACAGAGCTGGGGTACAGGTTAGAGGTGCAGGGGCAGTGAGGATTCACCAGAGACAGAGTAGGGAGCAGAACAGGCTGACTGTTAAGGTGCACTGCTGAGGGGAGCAGCAGGCGGGTCAGGAGAGGTCTGCCACACCATGTGGTCCCCTCCGGGGCAGCGGGGGATCGAACTCATGCGGAAGTGGCTTTAGCTTCTCAGTGCTGTGCTTTAACTTGCTGCGCCACCGGGGAGGGCAATGCTCAGCCTATTTTTAAGCCCCAAAGAAATGTCCTATTGAATAAACAGTTGAAAGTTTTAAAAAAGGAAATACACAAATGGCCAAACAAAACGCTCTGTGTCACTTGTTACTAGGATGATGCAAATCAAAACCACTAGGATATGATGTAACAAAAAAGAGGGGAACGAGGCTACTGGTGAATCCTCTCACTGCCCTTGCACCTCTGGCCTGTACCCCAGGTCTGTATGTATAATAAATAAATCTTTTTTTTTTTTTTTTTAAAAAAGGATGGGAACAGACAGTGTTGAGAGGGATACAGAGTTCAGAGCCCTCATATGTGGCCAGCAGGATGGCAGAATCACCTCAGAAAGTTGTTTGGCAGGTCCTTAAATGTTAAATAGAGTTATCACATCATCCAGCTTAGGGAACTTATGTTCGCACAAAACCATGTGCAAGAGTGATTACAGCAGTTTAATTCCTAATAACGAAAAAGTGGAAACAATCCAAGTATCTGCCAACTGATGAATGGATCAACAAAATTTGGTGTCTCCATAAAATGGCAATGAAAAAGGAATGAAGTACTGATACAAATCGCAGAATAAACGAGGCTTGAAAACACTAGGTCATATATACTGTGTGACTGTTTAACTGAAAAGTCCAGAATGGGCAAATTCTTAGCGACAGAAAGTAGATCAGTGGTTGCCAGGAGGTAAGCAATGGGAGAAGGCGGAATGATCATGAATAGATATGGGATTCTTTTGGAGGCGGAATGATCATGAATAGATATGGGATTCTTTTGGGGGTGATGAAATGTTCTAGAATTAAGACTGTGATGATGACCACACAACCCTTGTGCCCACTCAGCACTGAGTACAGTATTAAATATACTGTTAAAGCAGTGTATGTTATGGTATGGAAATGAAGTATCAATTTAAAAAGTTGTAATGACATTTCAAATCCACCTGTTTGGGAAATACAGCCTCTACTCTACAGGTGAGCGTGTGACTCGGTAAAATGAAACTGAGAAACAGGGGCATAGTCTGGGGATCTGCGTGTGGCCCAGTGCCCAAGGCAAGCACAGGGTGTTCCAAGTGGCCCTGTTTTCATACCAAGAAACAGGAAACAAAAGTTAAGGTTTATTATCAGTAAAATAAACAAGTTCTGCTACATTCATATAATGAAATTCCACATAGCAGTAAATATTGTGTGACATTACTATTATGTATGACAGTATAAAATTAAGTATGAATTACAGATATATCAACTCATGGATGAATCTAAAAACAATGTTGAATTAAAAAAAAAAAAAAGCATTACCAAATGGAATCACTACGATTCCATTCATATTCAAGTCAGAAACTGCCAAGATGAAACAATAACCCATTTCCAGTTTTCAACATTTGCTTTTCTTTGTTATGTCTAAAGAAAAACAAGGGAACTATGAATAAAATTAAGAAAGTGGTTACATTTAGAGGGGTGGAGGAAGGCAGTGTCCAGGGTAGGCCAACCTCAACAAGTTTTCTGTGAAAAAGGTTTTAAGCAGGGTAGGACTGGACATTTAACCAGGAAAATCTGGGGAAGTTCAGTTAACATACCTGTGATATAACCCTGTAAAGCCTTTGGCACCAGCGACTTCGCAAGCCTCAGATCCTCTAGAGAGCATTTGCCAGACTCCAGGCCAAAGGACATTCCCATTCGCTTGAGAACTTCTATGTCATCATGGATCTCAAAGGTGTTGTCAAAATTAAAAAGATACTCAAACCTGCACAGAAACAAAGGTTGTGGGGTTTTTCAGTGGTATTGGGGAGGCCCGAATCAAGCTGTGTACTTCTGTAAATTATATAAAAGAACGAAGGCCCAAATTCAGCTCTACTAGCAGAAACTGTCATCACTGAGAGCAGTGGGTCATTCTGCTGTTTCTAGGGATGGGAAGAGCTCTCAGAACCCTACTTTCACACACAAAATTTTTTTTTCTAGGTTTCCCGGGTGGTGCAAGGGGTTAAGTCTCAATACTATGAAGTACTGGCAGCCACTACAACATGAGTTCGATCCCCAGCCAGGTAAGTGACCCACATGGCACAGCAGACCTGTAGATCTACCTGTTCTGCTTCTCTTTCTGTCTCTGGTGGGTCCTCTCACTCCCCACCCCTCCCTTTTGTACCTCTGGCACACACCCCAGTTCTTGTATGCATAAATACAAATCACCCTTTTTTTAAAAAAAGAATAGTACATAAAGTCTCTCCAGCTCAGCATGTAACATCCCTACTATGAGGTGGTCTTACTAGGTTTAAGTAAACGTTTGGATGCTTATTTCATTTTCATGAGTCAAGTGTCAGGAACAGCATACCTTACTTAGATAAGTAACAAATGGAAGATTTCTTACAAACTAACCAATCCCTAAACACTGAGACATTTTATTCCTTAAGCCCTTGAGTACATTTTCAAATATTCTTGAAAAATAACAAGTCAGGATGCCCAGAGCACCTTTTTGATGAAAAGGTAAATATACAGGAAGAGTTGAGCCTTCTGATTCATATTCTGGCCTCTGGGCTTCAGCCCACAGGTTGACAGGTGAGTGTTCTGGGACAACGGTGATTTGCACTGTCATGAAGTGCTCACAACCTTAAGGATTCAGTAAAATATTGACTTTTATTGAAGAAAAGTCAATGCCAAGTGGTACTTCTATAGAGTTATTGTGTTTTTTTAGGCAAGTCAATTAGGCAAGCTCCTCCTTGAAAAAGGATTAATAGTTCCCAGCAAAAAACAAGAGCATTTCTCTGGACCACCCACGAACATTCCAGAGAAAGGGTAGAGCTAGCTAGATCTGGAGGAGGTAGCAGTGAGTAGTTAAACTCTAAGGGTGGTGCACCAGTAAATATGGCATCACGAGCCCAAGGATTTCCTGATCCTAGTGGAATGAGCCAGGCTAGAGGTCTATGAGGAAAGGCTGGGAAATGTTACCAGTATTTACAGACCTATATTGGACTAGTGCACAGGGCCACAGTGAAACCGGGGCTCCCTCTCCTCATACCAGCACTGTTCACACAGAGCCCTGGGGGACTTCATGGTTATCGGTGAGGTCAAAACTTCCAGAGATTGAATTTGGGGTCACCTGGAGTAATTGAAACGCTCTGATGGGGCTCATTAGCATCTGTTATATGCTGGATGGCTTCCTTTTTCTTTTCTTTTTTTTTTTTAAAGACCTTTATTTACTTATTTATTTATCTATGCATGCAAGAACTGGGATGTAGGGCAGGGGCAGAGTGAGAGGAGTCACCAGAGGCAGAGTGCGGAGCAGATCTACTGAAATACACCGCAGAGGGAACAGCAGGCAAGACAGGCGAGGTCTGCTGTGCCATGTGGGTCAGCTCCCTGGCTGGGACGGAACTCAGGCTGCAATAGCAGCAGCACGATAGCGGGAGACTTAATCTCGCCCGCCACTGGGGAGGCCCCAAAAGGCATCCTGCCAGGGTATCAGCCTGCAGTGGCCCACTCACTGGCTATGAATAGAAAAAAAAATGTACTTCTTGCTCTTGGTAAAACCTTTGACAATCTTTTTTCCATTTAAGCTCTCGTATTCGTACAGTAAAGGAGTTAACGTTCAGAATCTGCTAGTCAATAGCACTGACTAGAGATTGATTATTTCCATGCTAGGGCCTTCCTTATATTTTATATCTGCTCCAATTCTCCAACAGATTTGTTTGTCTCCTCAGGGTGAGAGTCCCTGGCTCCTACTTTTGCCTTCACAGCACCTGGCACAGGACTGTGTCATTTGCCTTCATAAGTGGCTCCAGGTAAGCAGGACATAAATTCACTTAAGATTCTAAGCTATGCAGAGTCTCAGTCCAGCTGGAATTTGGGTACAGATTTACCTGCTCTCCCCAAGGATAATTGTTTTTTTTTTTATGCTAGATCCTAGATCAGGGCAAAAATTACAATATAAAGCAAAATGCCACATTTCAACAATCTGAAGTGTATGAATCTGAATCAAATACATTAACAGAGTTTTCAGAAAAAGAAGAAAAATCTGGAGTGCCTGCTCCAGGATGATTGATTCTAGGCATAAATTATAAGCAGATGAGTTTATACAGTTAGTTCACATTGTGGGAAAGCCTCCTGGCTAATTAAGGGGGAAAAATTACATCATGGAAGTAACCTAAAGACAAGGCTTTAGGACCTACCTTGAATAACAAGCTTCTACAAGTAGTTAAGAATCTTCCCGTACCACCAAGGGCAGGGCCCGAGGAAGGGCGGGAGTCAGGAACCACCCAGGAGTCAGGAACCACCCACGGATGGAAGCCAAGCCCCAGCCCAGCCTCAGGCGAACCAAACCCCTAATTCCCTTAGGCCAGTGTGCCCTTGTTTCCCTGTTCTTCTTGTAGACTTAGATGACTAACTGAAGAAGATAATTTAATAACGTTCCACAAAACAAGAGATTCACTAGAGAGAATAACTGGAATTCTCAGTTTTGTGAGAATATGGGAACATTCTTTTTGTTTTTTAAATAAATATTTATTTATTCATACAGAACTGGGGTACAGGCCAGAGGTGCAAGGGCGGTGAGAGGATCCACCAGAGACAGAGTGGGGAGCAAACAGGCAGATGGACAAAGTACAGTGCTGAGGGGAGCAGCGGAAGGGCCAGGAGAGGTCTGCTGTGCCACGTGGGTCACTTTCCTAGCCAGGGACAACTTGGGCTGAAGCAGCTACAGGTAGCTTCGAGTGCTGCGCTTTAACCCATTGCACCACCCGGGAGGGTCCAACAGTTCTTTTAGAAAGGTTTTTGCAAAGAATTTGCAAGTCTGACATTAATAAAAATATGTACGATACCTGATTTTTATCTAACTTTTATAAACCAGCAATTTACATACTATAATTCTTACTTTTTTCTTTAAAGACTTAACCATTTATGCATACAGAGCTGTGGTACAGGCCAGAAATGCAGGGGCAGTGAGAGGCTTCACCAGACAGAGTGGGGAGCAGAACAGGCAGATCAATGAAGTACACTGCTAAGGGGAGCAGTGGGCCGGTCTGCCACGCCATGTGGGTTATCTCTGGGGACTGGGATTGAAATCACACTGAAGCAGCTGCAGCTACCTTGCAGTGCTGCGTCCTAATGTGTTGCACCACCAGGGAGGGCCCTATAATTCTTACTTTTATGGATCTGAGAGGTTACAAAACAAAAGCCTAAAAAATGGGGCATCCCACTTCACCACCTCATGCTTGCTGCTGTTCCCCACTGTGTCTATTCTTAGCTATAACATGCTTTTGAAACGTTTGCTCAGTTTTTCTTTTCTTTTTTTTCCTGGTGCTTTCTTAACAAAGTGGCCCAGAATTTGTGTTTTGGAGCAAGACAGTGGAAACACCACTGTTTGTGCAAAGAGTACAAAAAACACAAGAAGGTAAAGCCCAGGGCAATGCTGTAGCTCTCAGGAGAACAGGGACACAGGCAATGAAGGGGTGGGGGTTGGGCTGATGGCATTTACTGAGCCCCTGTTAACTTTCAAGCACGTCCATTTAGACTATAAATTACAAGCCAAACTCTGTATAGCAGTTAGCATGTATTAAGTGCTTGTCATGAGTCAGATCCTTTCTAGGTATCATCAGTTTTAAGCCTTCTAAGAAGGCTTAGGAGGTGGTAGAGGCCCTGGTATGATCCTCACTTATCCAGAAAACACTCTGGGGCAGTTAAACAGGCCGATGCAAGCCACCTCATCTACCTCACACTGCATCTTACACCTTAACTCTCTCAAGATAACTGGTCACAGTACTATAAACCATGTTCATGAAGAGCAGAATAACTCACAAATTAATTTTGTATTTTGAAACCTTAGTTTTCATTAGCTATGATGACTATTACTAGCAATAGGTTTTCAAGAGTGAAAATTATGGAAAATCAGATGAATGTTCATTGAAAGACTAAAAATAGAGCTACCATCTAACCCGGCAATCCCACTTCTGGGTAGACAGCTGAAGGAAGTGAAATTATCTCAAAAAGTTGTCTGCATCTCAAAAAGTGGTAGAAGAACCATTGGTAGAACAGAGTGGAAAAAAAATAGAAAGGTAAACTATGTTCATGTAGCATTCTTTATAATATTCTAGAAATGGAAACAACCTAAGTATCCACTGACTGATGGGTGAATGAAGAAAATGTGGTATATCTGTATGTATAGCAGACTGTATTTTCTAAACAGAGTTATGATTCATTTAACAATGTGGAGATGTTTTGAGAAATGTGTAATTAGGTGATTTCATCATGCAAACATTACCACACTAGCAGAAAATCCAACTTTGTAGTATGGTCCAGCCTTTTGTTTCAGAATCACAAACATTTTGCTTTGCTTGTGATCATGATGGTGGTGAGATGAACAGACTACTGTGTCTGGTCTTTAACTGAGAGATTCTGCAGGTCTGGGCCCTCCATGGTGGTGTAGCAGGTTAAAGTGCAGCACTGAAGACTCGCAACCTTTTCAGTGTGAGTTCGATCCCCAGACCTGGAGGTGACCACATGGCCTGGCAGACCTCTCCTGACCCGCCCGCTGCTCCCCTCAGCAGTGTACTTCATCATTCTGCCTGTTCTGCTCCCCACTCTGTCTCTGGTGAAGCCTCTTGCCGCCCTGAAGCTCTAGCCTGCACCCCAGTTCAATATGCATAAATAAACAAATTAAATGAAAAAAAAAAAAAAAAGATTCTGCAGGTTTAATATAGGGCTTCCTTGAATTTTTGTTAGTATCACTGTTGTCAATGAAGTAAAACCTTTAACAGCTTCTGTCCCTTTCTCCTTGTGGCTGGTGCTCACTATTGCTGTAAATTGGGATATAACTGACTGGGAAGTCATTTTCTACTTTTTTAGTCTTTAATCACTTTTAATTTTGTTTTCAGACCAAACATTTGGCATAGTATTCCGCAGGCAACATTAGTAGTCAATTTTCTACACTTGGGGCCCACAATGAACCTAATAGATTAAATCAAGCCCAAGGGAAAACGAGGCATTCTCGAAATGTGATGAACATACACTCTATTAGGCTGGTGCTGGAATACATGCTGTGACTTTTCAGCAGCTATGACCTCATAGGCAACAGGAATTTTGGGACCACTATCTGCATATGCTGTCTGGTACAAAGTATAGTTATGCAGTGAAGACAATATACACAGTAGAGTATTATTTAGCCAGAAAAAGGGGAAACACCATTTGTGAAAACAGGATGCATGTTGAGGACATATGCTAAATAAAACAAGTCAGAGAAAGACAAATACTGTCTGATCTCTTATGTGCAATCTAAGGGGGAAAAAAGCAAAACTTATAGAAAACAGGTGGTTGCTAGAGGTAGGGGTTGGGAGTGCGCGAATGGTAAAGGTGTCAAAAGTACAAACTTCCAGTTGTTAGATTATAAGAAAAAATAAAGCAGAGAACAAATCAGCATGTTCAGGTCTATCCATTCACTAATAAACAGAAGCACACTAGTGATGCCACAGAAGAACAAGGAAGAATTGCTTTCATGTCACTGTTGATCTAAAATATTTCCACAATGAATGACAAAGAGAATCATCAGTGAACCCACCTTGTCCCAGACCCTCACTGGTGATCTGTCTACCTTATTGCAGCCACTTGCCATTTTCACCACACATGTACAGACAGGCACGTCCTGGCATGACTCCAGGCACCACTAGGCATGTGACACAGGCGGGGAGCTGCAGAGGGTGAATGAAGAGCAGGCACAGCAGAAGGCAGCACCCATGCTGGGAAGGTGTCCCACAGGCTCCAGGAATTAGCCATGGCGCGTTCAGACATGAACACACTATTTTGCAAATGATGGGAATATGTTACCAGAAGGCCAGCCCTCCATCTACTTCTCTACTCACTTGTCACTGGAGATGCTGCAATCTATGACTGTTTTTCTGCTTGTATTGATGATTATAAATGGCAGCTGGATGGTGGAATTCAAAGCTGGAGGACCCTGGTTCTGCTGTTCATTTTGCCGATTTCTCTGTACCAGGTTCTTGAAGGCGATTTGCTGTAAAAGGATCATCAAAAAATAAGGAAATGTAATATGGGTAAATGAGCTGGAAGCAAATGAGTTACAGTAAGTACATTAAAAATATAGTTTAGGGGCCCTCCCTGGTGGCGCAGTGGTTAAAGCACAGCACAAAGAAGCTAAAGCCACTTTAGCATGAGTTCAATCCCCGCCCTGGAGGTGACCACATGGCGCGGCAGACCTCTCCTGACCCACCCGCTGCTCCCCTCAGCAGTGTATTTCATCAGTCAGCCTGTTCTGTTCCCCACTGTCTCTCGTGAATCCTCTCACTGCCCCTGTACCTCTGGCCTGTACACCAGTTCTGTATGAATACACACACACACACACACACACACACACACACACACATATATATGTATATATAGTCTAAAAATTTTTGCATCAGCACAGGGCAAATTTATTGAGGAAAACAGGGAAAGAAAGGAAAGAGGGATGCCTGTACTGACACAGGTGGGCAGTTTTAAAAGGCAAGAACTACATTTTTGAAGAGGGTGGTTTTAAGAAAGAGATACCTTGTGTAAACATAGGTGGGCTCTGAGCTACCAAAAATACAGTTTAAGATTAAGAGAATTTAGAGTTCATCCACCTATGTGAATTAAAATTTAACATTTAAGAAAAAAGATTAGAATGAATCAGCTCAGTAAGTATATTCCCAGGGAGAAACAAACACTGTAATGGTGTCTAACGTCATCTGCACATAAATAGTGGAGCCAGGGGGTTTCTGTCCTCCATGGAAAAATAAGTTTACACATGCAGACGAGCCCAGGGCCCAACACAGCCTCTTACAGTGATGCAGCAGTAGTATCAGCCAGGGACCTATGTTTCCCCTTATCTCATAGACACTAGAGAGTTTAGGGTTAAATGCATTCATTAGATGTTGGAGCCCCGGTGTATGCAAACTTTAGAAGGCCAAGGATGCTTTCTTCAAATGAAACCATATAGAAGACCCATTAGCAGAGCAGATGGAAGTTACATTGTGCTGGCTGGCAACAAGGGTGAGGGCCCCAGTCCTGTCAGCCCTGGCCTTGCTCACCCCACACGTTCTGAGGATACCTCCACAGAACTAGGCATCCAAAGATCAGTTTGGAAACTGGCCTAAGCTCCAAACTTGATGTATTCCAGAGGAGGAAACTGAAGTTTAGTAATGATAATAAGATACATCAAGGCCTGAGTTTTCACACCTATCTGCTACTACATTTAGTTATAATCATCACTCAAAAATCAAAAAAGTGGTCCTCATTCCTTTTAAAAAAAAAAATTTTTTTTTAAATTTATATATACAAAACTGGGGTAGAGGCCAAAGGTGTGGGGGGTGAGAGTGTTCACCAGGGTGGATGTGGGGTGGGGAGCAGAACACACAGATTGAATGAAATACACTGCTGAGGGGAGCAGCGTGTGGGACAGGAGAGGTTTGCTGCGCCATGTGGGTCACCTCCCTGGCGGGGATCAAACTCGCGCTGTGATAGCTTCATAGTGCTGTGCTTTAACTCATCGCACCATCAGGGAGGGCTTCTATATATCAGGAATTCTATTTTTTGAAATATTTATTACAGTTTGAGCTACTCATCTACTTCTGAAAGATACTGGTTTAAAAAGTCTTTGAACTCAGAGTCAGCCATTTCCTTTTATCAGCTTGTTCTAAGGTTTTACCCAGTAGCGATAACCTTATTTCCTATATTTTAACAATCTTATCTTAGGACCGTGTATTTTAGGTTTTGGGCCTTAAATAAATATGATAAGAGCAGGATTTGTTTTAAAGTGGCTGGGTGCTAATTCCCTGATAAATGAACTCTTAAAACTCCCAAATAGAAGGGATAAGTTATTCTAATCCTAACAGTGCTTCCAAAATTCAGTCTTAATATCAATTACTATCAAAACCACTATAAAACACAGCAAGCTATATCCACTTCATTATGTTCTGCTGCCTAAGAACAATGAATTATACTCGTTTAATTCACTGAATGTGAAGGGAAAATACGTTAAGACTGTAAAAACAGTTAAAGTATGAAGATTTTGAATAATTCTGTCTTGATTCTCTTTCCTACTATTACAGAAAGTTTTCTAGAAGATGTTTCCACACTTTGCCTAGATTTGTGCCCGAACACCCTGAGAAGGTCTCAGTATAGAGAAGAAAATAGACAATGAGGGTTCTTATATATTTGCAATTCAGTGACCAATACTGTATACATTTAAATAGCAGTAAAGACAGTAGGGGCTTCCCTGGTGGCATAGGGGTTAAGCCTCAGTGCTATCACTGTGGTGTGAGTTTGATCCCCAACCAGAGAGCATATGACCCACATATGCCCAACAGAACTATTGTCTTACCTGCTGCTCCCTCAGCATTATATTTCAGTAGATCTGCCTGCTCTGCTCCCCACTCTGTCTCTGGTGAATCCTCTCACACCCCTGCACCTCTGGCCTGTACCCCAGTTGTTCTACACACATATACAAATAAATAAATCTTGAAAAAAGATCTTTTTTCAAGATTTATTTATTCATGCATACAAGAGCTGGGGTGGAGATGCGGGAGTGAAGGGGTTCACCAAAGACAGAGCAGGGAACATAAAAGGCTGATTGAAGCACAATGCGGAGGTGGTCAGTATGTAGAGGTCTGCTGCACAGTGGGTTAGCTCCCTGACTGGGGATCGAACTCATGCTGTAGTGGCTGCTAATAATTTCATAGTGCTGAGCTTTAATCCCTTGTTCCACCAGGGACAGAAAAATAAATGAATCTTTAAAAAATAAAATAAGGCCCTCCCTGGTGGCGCAGTGGGTTAAAGCACTGCACTAAGAAGCTGAAACCACTTCTGCATGAGTTCGATTCCCGCCTGCCCTGGAGGTGACCACATGGCGTGGCAGACCTCTCCTGACCTGCCCATTACTCCCCTCAGCAGTGTACTTTGTCGATCTGCCTGTTCTGCTCCCCACTCTGTCTCTGGTGAGTCTTTCACCACCC
>NW_004567115.1:6900349-6945483 GCF_000260355.1 Condylura cristata | reverse complement strand
CCTCTCCTGACCCACCTGCTGTTCCCCTCAGCAGTGTACTTCATCGATCTGCCTGTTCTGTTCCCCACTCTGTCTCTGGTGAAGCCTCTCACCACCCCTGAACCTCTAGCCCGTACCCCAGTTCTGTATGCACAAATAAAAAAAAACAAAAACAAACAAACAAAAAAACCCAAAAGGTTAAAGCACAGCCCAAAAGTTTAAAGCTATCTGTAGCCATTGCAGCATAAATTTGATCTCCGGCCAGGGAGCTGACCCACATGGCGCAGCAGATCTCTCCTGTCTCTTCTGCTGCTCCCCTCAGCAGAGTATTTCAGCCAGTCCTCCTTTTCTGCTCCCCACTATGTCTCTGGTGAATCCTCTCACCCTCTGCCGCACCTCTGGCCTGTACCCCAGTTCTTGTATGTATAAATAAATAAATCTTTAAACAACAACAACAACACTAATATAAGCATCTAAAAAGTGAAAACAAAATCTGTAGTACTTATAAATGCCTAACATGTTCTGTCCATTAGGAAAAAAAAGTATTTAGGAGAAAAGCCTGCAATGATCTTTGAGAAACTATTACTCCCTTTTGTTTCTTTTTCTTTTGTTTTTTTACTCCCTTTATTTTCAAAAGTAGCTTACACAAAAAATTAGTAGTTATAGTTATTTAAATCTAAGTGTACTTTATGATTGGTTGTAATGTTTTTCATGTACAGACAATCTGCTGTTAAAGCAAAAGTATATATGTGGCAAATTTTACTGTTTTTGGTTGGACTGCTTATATTTGGCAAATTTTTACTCCAGAAATGGGTGTAGGAAAGTCCATTAATCTCCCATGATTTTATATAAGATTTCTATTGTGTTTTTTAAGAAAGTCATCCAAGTTCTAGATAATCAGCCAAAGAATTATAAATAATTTATAGGTATTCTTATTAGAGTATAAATTTTAATTTTCTTAAACATGCATTTTTAAGCTTTGGTATTCTAGAAGTTATTGGCTATTTTAATGTCATTCTGTCATTTACAGACCCTAAGTATCAGACATGGACTTATTTTCTTTCTCAAAGCACCTAAAATTTAACAAGCTTTCTTGAGATAACGAATTAGTGCTAAATAATCAAACACAAGACTCCTATCGACTTCTGTTCAGAGTAGGAGTATCAAAAGTAAATTGTTATACAATGTGGGTCACATACAAGGCAGGTGAGCCACCGTGGGCCCCGAGGTGGTGAGAGACGGGACCCTCTAACAGCACACCATCAGGATGCAATGAGCTGCAATGCAGAGTAGCCCACCAGGCACTATTCAAAAGCCCCAGCAGGGCCTTCCCTGGTGGTGCAATGGGTTAGGACACAGCACTTGCAAGCCAACCACAGCTGATTCAATGCCAGTTCAATCCCCAGTCCCGGAGGTGACCCACATGGCGCGGCAGACCTCTCCTGTCTCGCCTGTTGCTCCCCTCAGCAGGGTACTTCATAGATCTGCCTGTTTTGCTCCCCACTGTCTCTGGTGAATCCTCTCACAACTCCTGTATCTCTGACCTGTACCCCAGTTCTATATGTCTAAATAAATAAATTTAAAATGAAAACAAACAAAAAAAAGTACCCAGCGCAGAGAGCTCTAAAGGTAAGGAAGTGGAGGGGCAGAATATTGCAGGGACAGTATAGAAACACACCCCAGCATCTTTACCTGCAGGAGAAGTTCTTGGAGCTGGGCCCGCTTCTGTTTAATCCGTTCTATCCGCCTCTGCTTCTCTATCTTTAAAACAGACATTACAAAATAACACGAACATATAGAGAATATAAAGTTCTGCTCACTTCCTAGGCTCTTACTCTGAAATACCAAGAATTTTTCTTAGATAAACTCAGCCCATTTTAACAATCAACATCATACTTCTGGGGGGAAAGGTTTGGGGTAAGTGAGCAGGCAAATAGACAAATACTGGCTGTTGTCATTAATAATGAAATCTATCCATTTAATGAATGCAGCCCTTGTTGCTATTATTACACAGGTTCTATTATTAACAGTTAATAGTTAATGAATATGTAACTCCGTGTGCCAGTACTCCATTTTATATACAATCACTTAATTCATCTTCACAAAACTTCTGAAATAAATACTGTTGTTATCCATTTTATATGTAAGAAAATGGAGGCACAGGGCCTCCCAGTCTACGGGGGTTAAAACTCGATGCTATCACGCTATCAGCAGCCATTGCAGCATGAGTTCTATCTCCAGCCAGGGAGCTGACCCACCTGGTGCAGGAGACCTCTCTGGTCTTGCCTGCTGCTCCCCTCGGCAGTGTATTTCAGTCAGTCCACCTGTCCTGCTCCCCACTCTGTCTCTGGTGAGTCCCCCCTGCACCTCTGGCCTTGGCCCCAGTCTTTGCATGTATTAAAAAACAAACAAACAAACAAAAAAACTTGAGGGCCCTCCCTGGTGGCACAGTGGGTTGAGGCACAGCACTGAGAAGCTAAAGCCACTTCTGCATGAGCTCGATTCCCGCCTGCCCTGGAGGTGACCACATGGCGTGGCAGACCTCTCCTGACCCGCCTGCTGCTCCCCTCAGCAGTGTACTTCGTCGATCTGCCTGTTCTGCTCCCCGCTCTGTCTATGGTGAAGCCTCTCGCCGCCCCTGAGCCTCTGGCCTGTACCCCAGTTCTGTATGCACAAATAAATAAATCTTAAAAAAAAAACTTGAAAAAAAAAAACAAAAAAACTCCTTTAAAAAAGAGAGAAAAAAGAAAATGGAGGCAGAGAGGTTTAAATAACCATCTAAGAACACCCAACCAGTGAGTGGCAAAAGTCCTCTGGCTCTGGAGACCCTATTAATACTTTGCTGTATTACTTCTTGAAGAATGAAATAACAACTCAGCTTAAATGACTACTAAATTTAGTGTAGATGCTAATATTACATATATTTAATTCACAAAATTCCTAGTTATAGTAACAAATGTGTTTTGGGACAAACTAGCTTCAAACAATTATTGTTTTCTTGACTCATGATAATGAATTAGTTAAACTATACTCTAAAATTTTCATTCTAAAATTTATATTGAAAAGTTTTTTAAATAACATAGTATATATAAACCAAAAATATTAATTAATTTTAACCACATTTCTAAGTTAAATTTGCCTCTTAATGTGAAATAAAATGAAATACTGTAAGTAGATTTTCCTCACTTACCTCCAGGTTTTGACATTCCTGAGCAGAATTGGTGGGCAAGCCAATCCACTTGATTTCTTTTTTCTCCTTTGAAATTATGTTCATTGCCATTAGCACATTTAAAGCATCATAAACTCTTCGCCTAATATTCTTCTGGTCATAAGCCTGCTAAAAAGTATTTCTATTGAGTGACACATTTTAGCTATTTATAAATCAAAGTCATGTAATAGCACAAAGTTAGTTATATCTTCAACCAGTGAAATGGCCTTCAAAAATAAAGATGAAAAAAATTACACTTTCAACAATCCAAACATAAAAATCTAAAAAAATAATGATATATTACCAACAGCTCTAAGTGGAAAAAACTATGTATCATAGTTTCCAAGGTAGAAAAATCAATGAAAGTAGACTTCCCTGGTAGCACAAGAGGTTAAAGCATAGTACTATGAAACTATCTGCAGCCATTGTAGCATGAGTTTGATCCATCCCCGGCCAGGTGACCCACATGGCACAATAGACCTCCCTTGACGCTCCCACTACTCTCTTCAGCAGTGTATTTCAGTCTATCTGCCTGTTCTGCTCCCCACTCTGTCTCTGGTGAATCCTCTCAACCCCCCGCCCCCAACTCTGACCTACACCCATATCTTGTGCATAAATAAATAAATCTTACAAAAAAAGAAAGAAAAACTTGACGCTCCCTGATGGCGCAGTGAATTAAAGCACAGCACTAAGAAGCTAAAGCCACTTTAGCATGAGTTCGCTCACTGCCCCGGAGGTGACCCACATGGTGTGGCAGACTTCTCCTGACCAGCCCGCTGCTCCCCTCAGCAGTGTACTTCGTCATTTGGCCTGTTCTTCTCCCCACTCTGTCTCTGGTGAATCCCCTCACCGCCCCTGCACCTCTGGCTTGTACCCCAGTTCTGTATGCATAAAATTAAAAAGAGAAACAATAAAAGTAACCTCATTGAAGAGGGGAGAATACTAAATAATTACAGGAGCAATCTGGCATAGTCAATGAAATGTGTGACTGCCGTACAGCTCATAAAGGAGTTCAGGACAAGGTGAGATCCTTGAGGACCATACTGGGTTCTGCATATCAGTGACAGAAGTTTGACTTCATTCACAATAATCTGAAATCTATATACTTTCCTTCAAGCATCCAGAGAACAGTAAAAGGAAAAAAATTATTAACTACCCAATTCTTCCACAGAAATAGCAGGAAGTATTTTATTAAAAGCAAGAAGAGGGCCCTCCCTGGTGGCGCAGTAGGTTAAAGCACAGCATTGAGAAGCTAAAGCCACTTAGAGCATGAGTTCGATTCCGCCTGCCCTGGAGGTAACCCACATGGTGAGGCAGACCTCTCCAGGCCCACCCACTGCTCCCCTTAGCAGTGTACTTTATCAGTTGGCCTGCTCTGCTCCCCACTCTTTCCCTGATGAAGCCTCTCACCATCCCTGCACCTCTGGCCTGTACCCCAGTTCTGTATGCGTAAATAAATATTAAAAAAAAAAGAAGTTTTATTTTAACAAAGTATTTGGAATGATGCTCAGAGTCTGAAAATAGTGACACTTGCCTTCGGGAAAGGCAGGTTACAGTCTGTGATAAAAGATATTTTCTATTAACATACTCTTTGGAAAAACTGAAAATTTTGCAAATATGCTCATGCTTACTTTCAATAACACTGTTGATTCAGACACTCAAAGAATGCTCAAAGATTCAGAAACATATCCAAAGACATTCAGGAATGGCAAGGTGGTATTTTAAAAATACCTGCTTATCTTTATGTTTCAAAAAATAGTGAAAGAATCCTTTCTGAAACGAAATAAAATCAAGAACAACCAAGTTCCCAAATGGACAATATGAAGCCCTACAATAAAGGCAAAGGTGGGGATGGCCTCGCCTGTCTGAGTTCTCAGATGGATGACAGACAACCCAAAGTGATCCAGTGTCGCATCATTCCTCAGTCAACAGCAAGTTCTTGAGCCACCTACCGAGTCAGCTGCCAGGTGGTTATTTGAGTTGGTGAATTCGGAAACCAGCTCATCAGCTACTTCATTATATGATGTTGTACCCTTCCGCTGAACTTTCTCACACACTTTCATTGAAAAATGTCTCAAGCCTTTTCCATTTTTATCTCCTTTTTTGCTTCGCTTACTAAAAAAGAAAAAGAAAAAATGCATTTACATTCCATTATCCTTATGAGACACAGTCTTTACAAAACAATGAATTATTGTGAGAAGACAGTACTTTGATTTTTGGTTCAGGTGGTAAATTTTAAATTGAATTAGAGATGAAGAAATGTTTTGAACTTAATGTTTGCCTTAAAAGTCTAATGAACATCATTTATTTTCAATAAATATTTACTAACCAGTTACTTACTATTATGTGACAGGCACTGTTCTACACACTGGAGTAAATCTGTGAAAAGAACAGACAAAACCCTGCCTTTGTAGAGCCTTTATACTTAATACTTAACTTACTGTATTTTATGTATGCTATAATTCTTTTTCCTTAAAATTAAAAATATCACTATTCTCAGTTAATTTAGCTGCTCAGTTTTCCATCAACAGTCACTGGTATAAATAATGAATTTAAGTCTTCCCTTATTTTAAGTTTGGTTAATGCCCTAGCTAAAACTTTGGTAAACTATTAAAACTCTTAAGTGTTCAGTTTTCTTCCACAAGTATGTGAGTGCCAAATATATGCCAACATCCATCATCAGGGCTGAAAGTACAAAATTGAGACTGAATCCTTTCTCGCCTTGGGAGTCAGAAAAAGGCAATATGGAGGTCTGATGATAGGTAATTCCAACGTAATAAGATATATGCTAAGTTAGAGTTACAATTTTCTATGGGAATCAGAAAGAGGGTTATTTAGTCTAAGAGGAAGACTTGTTGAAGTAAGAGTTAATCAAGTGAAATCATTCAACAAAATGGAAAGGCAAGTATGGATTGGAAGAAAATATTTGCAAACCCTTTACTGATAAATAACAATTTCCTACTACTCAATAGCAAAACACCAAATAAGGCGATTGACAAATAGATGAAAGAGATGTTCAGATGTTACTTTAAAGAAAATATACAATTGGCAAATAGTTGTATATGAAAAGGGTGGTTTAACATCACTATCATCTAGGAAATGCAAATGAAATCCACAGTGAGATATTACCTCATACCTCATAATAAGTTTTATGTTGGTGGAAACATCAAATGGTGCAGCTACTATGGAAAACAATATGGAAATTCTTCTACAAATTACAAATAGAATTACCATATTACCTAGCAATCCTATTTCTTGATATATATCTGAAAGAACTGAAATCTGGATCTCAAAGCATTATCTGTACTCCTATATTCATTGTAGCATTAGTCGCAACAGCCAAACTATGGAAACAATCTACATGCTCACTGATGGATAAATGGATAAAGAAAATATGGTACATGGAAACAATGGAACATTATACAACCCTAAAAAAGAATCCTGCCATATTGTGTCAACTTAGATGAACCTGGAAGACGTTGTACAAAGAAAAATGAGCCATTCACAGCACATGCAATGCATGACTCTGTTGTTCTGAGGTCAAATTTATAATACTAGAAAGCAAATGGTGTTGCCATTAGTCTGGTTGAAAAATGATATGGGGAGTTCTTTTTTTTTTAAAGGTTTATTTATTTATGCATATAAGAACTGGGGTACACAGCCCAGAGGTGTGGGGAATGAGGGGAATCACCAGATACAGTAGGGAGAACAGGCAAAATGACTGAAATACACTGGTGAGGTGAGCAGCAGGTAGGACAGGAGAGGGCTGCTGTGCCATGCAGTCATCTCCATGGCCAGGGATAGAACTATGCTGCAGTGGCTGTGGATAGCTTCATAGTGCTATACTTTAACCCCCAGCAGGGAGGCCCCAAAATGGGGAGTTCTTGTTCAACATGTATAAAGTTTTAGTTATGCAAATGAGTAAGTTCTAGCGGTCTGTTGTATGCCACAGTGCTTAAAATTAACATTGTTCACTTATCTTTGTTAAGAGAGCAGGTCTCATGGCTAATGATCTTACTACTGAAGAAAAGAGTCAAGCGAAGAAAGTTAGGAAAGATATCCAGGCAGAAGAAAAAGCAGTAACATGTAGCAGAGTGAAATACATAATATAGTTGGAAAGATTTAAAAACACTATGGCATTACCAGAATTAAGTGCAAAGCAAAAGATGAGGCAGAAAGGTTAAGACTTGAGGTTCCTAAATGTCACACAAAGGAACCTGGACTTTATCATAATCTATCACTATGATGTTATTATTTATAGATCTGTTACATACCCTACTATGTTGTGTGCATTAATAGACACTAAATGGACTTTTACAAGATTAAAATAAGATTAGGTATCTACTTTCTTTTCCCTACATTTCTAAAGAGTCATCTGTGCACTCCCGAAGTACAGACACCTTACCTCTCAGACTACTTGTGAAATACAAATTAACCACTATTCTGTGGGGAATGACAAGGAGAAACTTTCAAATAGGCAGATATGCTGAGCACAAAATATAACATGAATTTATGGGGGACAAAATCATAGACAGGAAGAATAGCTAGGTTACTGTAACAGCTTAGGTAAGAAAGAATGAGTCTCGCAGAGGCAAGCAAAGAATACACAGACATATCTCAAAACAACAACAAAAAAATCAAAGCAGAGGGATAAATACTAAATGTTATAATTCAAGGAAATATTCCTAAAAACAAAAGCAAGTATCAAATCAGAATGACAAGTGCCAACACATTCTAGCAACATGACTGAATTTCAAAGAAAAAGACTCAGTTAGGTATCCAGAAGAAAAGGACACCAATTTTTTCAATAGCATGTGCTATAAAGGGCATGAACTCAGGAAATACTAAACACGTGATCAGTTCCTAAAGGAAACCATCAGAGAACAACTTCAGATAATCAAAATGACTACAGAGACATTGATATAAGGACTGGTGAGTACTAAATATATAGTTCCTGATGACATAAGACTAAGTGAAAGCTAAGAATGACTATACCATATAAATGGCTATATGTTTTGTGGATAAAATATGGCTATTAAAGAAATGGGGAAAGAATGGAGACAGAATATACACAAATTTTCAAGATATTTTTGTCATTACATTAGTGGTACTATTATTATTTGTATATTTATAGACCACTGAGCATGTACTAAGTTGTTATTGTATCCACATATTCTGTCATCCCTTTATTCTTGAAAATCAAGATTCTTAGTGTGGAAGGGAAGGGGCTGAGATGTACTAGAGAATCAGTTTAATAAGATTTTAATTTGAAGTATCATGAACTCATTAAATATTAATATCAATGTTATATATTTTAGCTCTATTCTTTTAAAATGTTCAACCAGGGATTTCTTAAAGAAATGGCAAATTCTAGGTATGAAATAGGAAATACATTAAATGACCTTGGAAAATCTTATCAAACCATTTTAGAAAAAAAACTTTACGAAAGACTTCTGGGATATGTCAGAACTATTTAAGAGTCAACTGAAGATACTTAGTACAGATCAAAGTCGGAAAAGTTTAAGCTTCAACACTGACATATTTGCAAATGTATGAAACCCATTAAATATGTTTAAATTCAAGAGTCCATAATGGTGTTTTTAAAAGGGAAGACCTGTTCACCTTCAGAGATAGCTAAAAAAGAAATGAATCATCTTGAAAACTGGTCAAAAGGGGAATGGATTGAGTTACTTACTCTGCTTTCATAAGTGACCTATACCTCCAGGAACAACACACGTTAACTTCTGATCTTATTGCACTTCTCATTTAGAGGAGCGACAGATAGCATGATCCCAGCCAATGTCCAGGCCCAAAACATAAGCTTCATCCTATAGTCATCTAACTCTCTATGTAACCAAGCTAACTTAACATAATATTGATGGAATCTTAGAATAGAAAAATTTAGGATAAAAGATCTCTTAAGGACAAATGCTAGAGGTGGGGGTAGGGAAGATTAATAAATCTTAATTAAACCGGTTATGGAAGGTTCCAGGAATCTAAGGTGGGGTCAGAAAAGATTATCAGCCAGAGGTGGGGACAGAGAGGATTAACCCCATCTGACCCCAAGGTGATCATTTCCACAATCACTCCATGAAAGAACACCCCTTGGCCTAGCAAAACACAGCTCCCCTTTAAGACCGCCCACCTGTGTCTATGCCGGCTCCCCTTTCTAGCCCTTTCCACAACAGCAGCTCTTCTGCTCAGCTGTATCTCTGCCGGCATCTCTCTTCCTTTTTCCCTTTTCCCAACAAACATGCCATGTGCTGATGAATGGGAACATCTGCTAAATTCTTAGAGAGACCCAGAAAACCCACACACCAAACCCCATCACCTGAACTCCACCCATAAAATCTATTTCAAGTGTTGTCTTACATAACTCTTTTTTTTTTTTTTTTAAAGATTTATTTATTTGTGCATACAGAACTGGGGTACAGGTCAGAGGCTCAGGGGCGGTGAGAGGCTTCACCACAGACAGAGTGGGGAACAGAACAGGCAGATCAACGAAGTACACTGCTGAGGGGAGCAGCGGGCGGGTCAGGAGCGGTCTGCCACGCCATGTGGTCACCTCCGGAGCAGGCGGGAATCGAACTCATGCGGAAGTGGCTTTAGATTCTCAGTGCTGTGCTTTAACCCGCTGCGCCACCAGGGAGGGCCTGTCTTACATAACTCTTAATGCCAACCTCTGCTTTTCGTTTCCACTGCCCTAATTCAGGCCCTGATAATCTCTCAGGGTATAACTAGAACCTGATAACAGCTTTCCCTTTGTGCTGTCTAAAGGTATTGCAATCCTTTACCCATGTGGTCATTAAGTGATTTTTCCACATAAATCCAATCACATCCCTGGTTCTGTCTAAACTCAGTGGTGGCAATAGTAAATACCTACACCAAATGGTGCCAGGCACCATTTATAGAAAGAACCCACCAATTCCCATTTGCTACATACATTTCCACACAAAGCTCACTCTATGTTGACTTGCCCATGGAGTCTGATTTATTCAGGTACTGTTAGGGGAGAGATGATGATTTTTCCTCTACCCTTTTGTGTCCTTGATGGAGCCACCCTTCAATAAAAGATTTACGGAAGAAAAACAAATGTTTAATAGCATGTATGTGTTCTGCATTACAGGATCTAGACCCAGAAAAATTGAGTAACTCACTAGAATGATCCAAGCCACCCAATAAAATAACATTAACAACAAAGCATGTTGGGGGAACAGGAAAGCCAACAGGGGAGGTTACCAGAAAAGTATTGTAAACCCTTGTTATGCAGATTTGTTATACTTGGGTTGTTACACAAAGTTGCACCCTCCTCCACTGAGGGTGTTGTTACACAAAGTTGCCACCTCTCTCTCCAGCACAGCTACTGAGGGACATCCTCACAAATGGAGATTTTCTTTTATCCATATAAATGTATCTTATAAAAGTGTACCCTCTACCCAGCTTTCACAGTCCCTCCTGTATCTTATGCTTCCCCAAAATAGCCAGCCTAAAATAATCCTTAACCTAAGGGGAGCCAAAATTATGTTCCCTACCATACAAATGGCTAGCCTCACATAAATTTATATAATTAGTACCATTTAAGTGACAAGAGTAAATAAGAATTGCTGAAAATAGGAGCACAGGAGCTATGTCAAAATAAATATGTTGTGGATGGGGGTTTATATTTCTGCTAAGAATTGGATAATGGGTTAAAGTAAATAAAATTCTCAACTCAGTGCCTTCATAGTGGTACAAGGGGTTAGGTCTTAGCACCAGGAAGCTATTGGTTGTGCAACGTGAGTTCAATTCAATCCCCAGTCAGGGAGTTAACCCACATGGCACAGCAGACCTCTCCTGTCTTATCCACTGCTACCCTCAGCAGTGTACTTCAGTCCATCTGCCTGTTCTGCTCCTCGCTCTGTCTCTGGTGAATCCTCTCACCTTTCCCCCCCTGGCCTATACCCTAGTTCTTATATGTATAAATGAATAAAATATTTTATATAAATAAATAAATAAATGGAACATAGAATCATTGGCTGTCCCAACAAATCACTTCTAGAAATTTTATATGTGCATTCTCTCTTATAAAGGCATGTAATAAAGAGAATTTTAAAATACTATTTGCAGTATATAGACTTCACCAGTAACTAATGAAGTCCTGTGGAAGGCCTTAAACACTGTTAAATGTTTCTGCAAGAATTTGAACTTCTGGGCCCTCCCTGGTGGCATAGCGGGTCAGGACACAGCCCTGCAAGCCAGCAGCAGCCACTAAAGTGCGAGTTTGATCCCCACTCCGGAGGTGATACACATGGTGAGGCAGACCTCTCCTGACCCGCCCACTGCTCCCTGCAGCACTATACTTTGTCGATCTGTCTATTCTGCTCCCCACTCTGTCTCTGGTGAAGCCTCTCACTGCGCCTGCATTTCTGGCCTGTACCCCATTTCTGTATGCATAAATAAATAAATCTTTAAAAAAAAAAAAAAGAACTTGAATTGCTGTGCTTTCCAAGGATTAAACATAAAGACTCATATGAGTTAAAAAGAGGAATTCCTATAAGAGAGAAAAAAGATTTCACCGCATAGTTCTATATATCAGTTCCAAAGACATGATTTCACATGTTTAAAATAATGAAGAACCTAAAGGCAACAAGAAAGGCCACTGAGGAACTAAGCCAAAGTTAGTAACAAAGCAAGAAAACACACCCAGGTCTCCAGTCTGAGCCAATTCACTTTCATTTCAGACTGAATTCTAACTGAATTTATTCCATTTCAGATTGAAGCCATGTAGCTTCTCAGAGCACAGCAAATCAGAGCTAGCAAAGCAGAAGTGGAAGACAGAAAACTAGTGTATCAAGAGCAGATGACTGAACAGGAGAAAGAGAATAAAACAAAACACTTTGGCAAAGGAATGACAAAAGTTTAGAATCATAATAACATTGAAAAGACATAACTGGCAAGGTTTTATTTAAAATAGCAACAATCCTCAATCTCATATAATGCAACTGCCCTGGGTGGCACTTGTCTTATTTGAACAAAATGCAACTTAGTAACTACCCAGTATAGTGGCCTGCATGGAATATTGACCTTAACTTTAATAATGATCTTAAAGTGATAGTTATATTTTTAATTTATTTTATTTATTTATGCATTTATGAGCTAGGATGCAGGGCAGAGAGGATTCACCAGAGACAGAGTGGGGAGCAGAAGAGGCGGAACTACTGAAATACACTGCTGAGGGCAGCAGAGGGCAGGACAGGAGAGGTCTGCAGTGCCATGTGGGTAAGCTCCCTGGCCAGGATCAAACTTGCCGCAGTGGCTGCTGAAAGCTGTATTTAGTGCTGAGACTTAAACCCTTGCAGCAAGTGATAGTTTTTAATCCTGAGTTACCAACTTGGTAGGCCTGATACTTTATTTAACATATTCTGAATCACTGAGAACTGAGAACCACTGTGACAGTCAAGGGAAGTCTTATTAGGCACCACAGATCACTTAACCAGAGTGAGAATTTAAGTGTGATGATCTTTAAGTGTGTTCAATAAAACTTCTCATAAAATCTCTGGGCAGATGGGTTGATGTGGAATATTCACTTTGGCAGAAAAGCTCAGCTTCCAAAAGGAGGTCCATGACACTCTGCCAATAGCCAAATACCCACGGGGCCATTTCTTTTGAAACCAAACAAATACAGTAACTTCAGTATATTTAATATGCTAATCCTATAGCATAATTTAGTTTAATGGAACATTTATAAAACTTTAGTGTAATAAATTTAGTAATATAATTTATGATAAATAAATAAGTGACACAGAGCAGCTCTCCTGGCCGCCCGTGACTATGCTGGTACCTCTTTTGCTTTCTCCCTTTCCTAATAAACCTGTCCTTTTAAAACGTAAAAACAAAAAACTAAGTGAAGTACAATACTCAATAGGGTATGAAATACTGACAGAAACCCAAGGAAGTTAAAGGTTGGTGCAGGAAAATATCTCATCACTTAACCTGGAATTGAGTCTAGTCAGGAAACCCTCTATGTAGTACCATGTGCCAAACAAAGTAATTATACTCACCTTTCTGAAAAATCAGAGTCTATAAATTCTCTAGCCCGTTTTCTATCACTACAAAGAAAAAAAGATAGCACAAAAAGAACACATATATAAATATAACTCATTTCATAAGTAATTTATTGTAATGTGTCTAATTCCATAGTGAATATAACTAACCACAAAAACTAACAAACACAGAAGACATGTACATAAAACCAAAATTAAAATTTTATCACAGGGCCAAGAAATTACAATATCACAGTCACTGTTTGAAAAGAACTCGATGAATCTTTGAGGGATATTACAGATTTACAAAAGAGAAGGCACAGATTAGTTTTGATCATGATGATGGTACACAAAAGAAAAACCAGACAACCATACCAGCATCAATATAAAGCCTCCCTGAGGCTGAAAAATATGTAAATCCTGGTCATCTCTAAAGTGGGTCAACACTGTTGGCACAGGCTTGATTTTCAGGTCATAGCCTCTCATAACTGGACTAAAAGCCAAGGTTAACTTTGAGTGCTACTAGAGAATGGTCTTAAGACTCGAATGTAGCCATGGGACCTGGGAGGTTCTCATAGCGTTGCATGTGATAGCAGAAACAGAGCTATACATCTGAAACTGGACCTTACAGCTGTAAGTCAATGAATTGCCAGTGCCAGAAGGCACTATGGGAAATGAAAGTGAAAAAAATGAAGTTTTTGAGTCATCTTACTACTTCTTTTCCTCATGGGAGGGTAAGATTCTAAAATGGTGAGGAGGGGAGCAGGGTTGGGCAGGGTTATCTTACAGGCAAGCAGGAACATGAAAAGATTTGATGCTAAAGTGGCACAGGACTGGTAGAGAGGGAATACTGACATAGTTGTCCAATATTTAAAAAGAATCAAGAGAAAAATAAATAGAATTTAAATATTGAATACTTAAGTCGACTTTTTCTGTTCCTTTTTCTGATTCTAAGAAAATAAGAATCCAGAGGAGAAATTCTCTATGTAGCCGGCCCTTAATATGTTTATGTTTATTAAAACAATATAAAGTACAGTTTTTACACGTCCAAGACAGCTGGTGTCATAATCGTAACAAGTAATTTTCTTTCAGAATTGAAAAAGTCAGAAGATTCGTGTATAGTGATTATTTTGCTTTCTCCTTTTTAAAAATGGTTGCTTCAGAGATGACCTAGGTTAGAAAGGAAACAGGCAACTGAAAAGGAAATACGTTAGTTTTTAAGAACTAGAGAGGTGTAGAATAAAAACCGGAGATGTGATAGTGAGAGAAAGTGAGAACTTTAAGAAAATGTTTCAAAACTGGTAGCTTGCACACCTTACCTGGGGACCCAGCCAGCAGCTTCAGCGATGTGTGTCTGAGTAACCATTGCTGGTGCAGGGGTGTATGGACTCCCGATCAGAACACTTCCTGAACTGGTTAGTCTCTGTGGTGTGCTTATAATCTGCAAAGTTACGACAAAGCAAACAATATTATTAGTTATTAAGAAAAACCCACAAAGGACTCCCAGGTGGCGCAACATGTTAAAGTGCAGCACTATAGAGCTATTGCAGCTACTGCAGCACAATTTGATCCCCAGCCAGGGAGCTGACCCACATGGCATGGCAGACCTCTCCTGACCCACCTGTTGCTCACCTCAGCAGTGTATTTCAGTAGATCTGCCTTTTGTGCTCCCCACTCTGTCTCTGCTGATTTCTCTCACCCCATACCCCACCCCCTGCACCTCTGGCCTGTACCCCAGTTTGTCTGCATAAGTAAATAAATAATTTTTTTTAAAGATTTATTTATTTGTACATACAGAACTGGGGTACAGGCCAGAGGCTCAGGGGTGGCGAGAGGCTTCACCAGAGACAGAGTGGGGAGCAGCGGGCGGGTCAGGAGAGGTCTGCCACGCCATGTGGTCACCTCCGGGGCAGGCGGGAATCGAACTCATACAGAAGTGGCTTTAGATTCTTAGTGCAGTGCTTTAACCCACTGCGCCACCAGGAAGGGCCATAAATAAATCTTTTAAAAAAGAAGAAGAAAGGCCCTCCTTCGTGGCGCAGCGGGTTAAAACACAGCACTGAGAATCTAAAGCCGCTTCTGTATGAGTTCGATTCCCGCCTGCCCCGGAGGTGACCACATGGCACGGCAGACCTCTCCTGACCCACCTGCTGCTCCCTTCAGCAGTGTACTTCATCGACCTGCCTGTTCTGTTCCCCACTCTATCTTTGGTGAAGCCTCTCACCGCCCCTGAGCCTCTAGCCTGTACCCCAGTTCTGTATGCACAAATAAATCTTAAAAAAAAAAGAAGAAGAAGAAAAACCCACAAAGAAAAGTCTACAGAGAGAAAATATGTTGACTGATAACCTACACAGCAGGAAGAAACCTTACTGCCTAAAATGCACATAATATCAATCACCTAAAAACATGCAAAACCTGATTCACTCCTAACCTAGCCTCTTTAAAGACAAGCATTCTAAAGTCTGACTTGTTGTCCAATGCAGGTTTCAGTAAGCAAAAGCATTTGGAAGGAGGGAGTTGATAACTGACAATCTTTTAAAACTTAGAAAAAGGGGGCAAAAAAGCGTTCTTTGAAATTATGGAACCCAACAGTAGCCAAGCCTGATTTGGTGAAGCTAGGATTAGAGTAAATCAGATCTTCACAGACCAAAATAAATGAGAAGATGTTGTACAACTTGATTAATATGCAGATGCAATTCTCTCTTTTTTAAAAAATAATATTTCTTCATATTATTATTATTTTTTTAAATTAATAGTTTATTTTTACATCATTTTGTGCCCTTTTTCCATCTCAGTTGTAATCCCCATGGGCTTCCCATCACCAAATCACCCGTGTGCCATCACCTTAGTTTTCTTCATATTATTAAGAATTTTTCAAAGACATTTTACTAACAGTACAACATTCCAGCACCATGTGGATTTATTATTCTCTATTGTTGGGTGTATGTGGATATCCAATTGCTCAATATTACAAATAAAACTGTGAGAAATATTTTTGTACAATTATGTAGGTTTTAATTTCTATTTCCTAGACATAGACTCCAGAAAGGGAATTAATAGAATTAAGAATATATACTTTTTTAAAAATTTCCTTGATATGTGTCTCCAAATGCAGATCTTATTCATTGGTAAACAACATGACTCTCCCCAAGATGTTATAATAATTAACACAAAAAGCAGTTAGGTTTTCTAGTAGCATCTTTTAAAGCATGCTTCAGTAACCTGGGTATGAATGAAACCTGACTGGCTCCAGGCAGATACATACTAAAGTGGCCATGATCACAAAGGAGTTTTTTCTACTTCTGTAGAGAGCTTTGCAAGTTTCCTTAATATCAAGGTTTTATTTAAACCCCAGTTAAGAGAGAAAATAAATATATGTTGACTACATATAATTTTAAATGACAATTCTTAAAACAAAAGAAATAGCTATTTTTCTACTGCCATTAGGCAAAATGCTTATTAATTCTTGTCACCCTGATCAAATGAAAGCTGTATCCGTGGCTGGGTCTAAGTTGAACCATTATCTTAGTTGTAACTTGTGCCATACTGAACCAAGAAGAAGCATGCACCTGCATTCAAAATCAGATTGCTACTAAAGCCTGATGAGCACCCATTCATTTACTAAAGATTTAAGAACATAACCCTCCATGCGTTTGGTGTTATGCCAATTTGGAACTAGGGAGATGCTACTATATACAAATGTTTAGGATATAATTTTAGTAAAAAAATAAAATATAAACAAAAGATGACATACTAACAAATATCTAGAGAATTCCGATTCTCTACAATAAGCCAAGGACTATTAAGTAAGGAATTCGGAAGCTTGCTTCATGAGAAACGTTCATACCTTTTACCCTCCATACATCCCACCCCACCTACTCACCTCCACTTGAGTACAAAATCTTTTAAGGGTTTGCAGGGCCTCAGCATAGTACAAGGAGATAGTTCTAAGAAGATGCAATGAATTTTCAACAAACTGAGACAAACGACTCAGCTTTTAAAATGTTGGGGGAAAAGTAGCTTCTGTGTTCATTAATATGCTTGGAAGATTTACATAAAATCTGGTAAGTAAATACACTATAAAAGACATAGTTCTCTCACCAATCACTCTACACACTTCAAATGGTCTCGATCATTCTGACCTTCAGTGTGACAGCTTAAGAAGGAAATTTGAATTTTGATCAGCATTATCTACTCTATTCCTAGACCAGGAGTTTGCACAAAGAAATTCTAATCACTGCCACTTACGCCTGAAACAGACTGCATTACTGCTGCAGTAGTATCACAAAGAGTTCTTTATTTGTTTTAGTAGCCTTTCAGGCTTGGTGTTACCTGATTTAAAGGACTTTGTAGGGAAAAAAATTAAAAAAGAAAGGAAACAAATCAGAAAATCTGCTTATCTTTATTGAGAATGACCTTGGCAACAAACTGCTATGTTCTGGTTTATTATTTTTTCCTTAATGTCAGATTGCCAGTGATAACTGTTTGCTGGTCTGAGAGTAATTAGTAATACTCTGTTCTCTTCTCTCAGTACAAGTACATAATAAATCCTTAGTTAACATTTCCTGAAAGAACAACCTGGAGAAATGATTGACTTTAATTGGAAAGACAAGACAGAAATTCATGTGCAATGTATAAAGTTCCTAAACTAGGACAGTGACAGCCTCAGGAAACAAAACCAACAGGAAAAAAAAAAATCGACTGACTATTGGCCACTGAATATGGGAAAATTAATTTTTATAGGTGATGAGTCAGATGTGCTTTGTAAAATTAAACCTTAACTTTGAAATCCCAAATTCAAATTAGAGGAGTTACTTCTAGAGGAGATCCCCTTGATCTCTTCAGAACACTGGAATTTCAGGACCCCTTCCCATAAGAAAACCCAGACATCCTTAATTTAAATATAATCATGTGGTTTATTCGACTACAGATTACACGAGGTGATGAATCTCTCCTTGAAGATTTTCTGTTCTCAAATATACCTTACGCACTACTGCCATCTACAGCAAGAAAGCTCGAGTGCTTCTGTACCAAAGAAAAAGAAACTACACAAAGTACTACAGGATTTTATTATTTGACAAAATTTTAATTGTCATTATAAGAAACATGCAGCTTTTAACTATGTTTAAATAAAGATAATCATGAGATTATCTTGTATATATTTATCTGGACACCTGTAAGAAAAGCAGAAGTATCCCAAACTAAAATAGTTACTGCTAGACTAGCTTCTATAAACACAGAGAACAACTTTTTTTCTTGGAGACTTCTGACATTTCCCTCTACTATTAAGATCTGACTTCTGAAGAGAAATGTTAAAGAAATAAGTGAAAAAGATGACTAATGGTGAGGTCATATTCAACATTTTCAATCTAAGCAAAAATGTTTAAAACTCATGGATGAGATATAGAAGGTGAGGGGACAATATTCAAAAGAGACAAGCAAGAGGAGAAATGGCTCTAACTAAAAAACTGACACCAGCCCAAGAACTCAAAATGCAAAAAAGCCTCCTGGTCAGGAGAGTCCCAAATTGCCTGTCCTTCTCTGACCTTTGTTTTGCTGATTCTGAGCTTTGCACGGTACTGGGGAGTACTGACAGCACAGAGTCCTTATCCTGGCAAGAACCAGGGGTAGAAAGGCTTCTGTGTGCATTAGCTCAAGTTGACAATAGGGAGAAAAATTGTGTTTCCCTATGAGAAAGTCAAACTGCAGCTATCACAGCATCACTAGTAAAAGTTAACAGGAAGCAGTCTCTCAAGAAAGAGGAGTACTATCAAGGGGCAAATTCACAAATGTTTGGGTATGTTTGTTTAATTTGGGTGTTTCCAGAATCTTATTTCCAGACTTTCAAGTGAGGTGCCTTATCACATCTGCAGCTACTGTAGTGGCTGGCAAGGGAGCCGCTGTGCTTCGCAAATGTTTGGCCATATACCCTGAACTACCTTGAAATGGGAACACTTTGCCGAGCCTCTCTATGAGGATTGCAGTCAGATTACATTCTTCACATACTTAAATAAATTTTGTAAGATCTTTAGCTTTTGAATTCTGCAGATGATTAACAGTCTTCAAATGATCAAGAAAAATGTCCTGTCTAGAAAGTCTTAAAATCTTAAAGACTTTCTGAGACCATTAAATACGTTCTGTCTAAATATTTCTGTCTAAATATTTTTTGCATTTAACAATACACAGTCCATAGCAATGTACATTAAGGATAAAATTTGTCCTTATTCCTCTACAGATAAGAATACACAACCTTCTAGAAAAGTGTTGTACACTCAAATTCTAGTATAACTAGTAAATCCCTTCAGAGAAACAGTGAAATATTTTCTATTTTATTTATTTTTTAATTTTAAAGATTTACTTTAATTTATGCATACAAGAACTGGGGTGTAGTCCAGAGGTGGGGGGAGGGGAGGTTTTTAAGAGGATTCACCATAAACAGAGTGGGGAGCAGAACAAGCAGATCCACTGAAATACACTGCTGAGGGGAGCAGCAGGTGAAACAGGAGAGGTCTGCTGTGCCATGTGGGTCACCTCTGGCTGGGGATCAGAACTCGAGTATTGGAGAGGCTGGTGAACACTTGAGAGCACTGAGACTTTAACTCCTGTGGGAGCAGGAAAGCCCCATTTTAAATTCTTTTTCTTTTTTTCTCTACTGTTACAGATTAAAATGAAATGATATGAAACTTTTCCCCAAATGTCCTTTCACAGAATAAATAGTTTCAGATACAGAATAACTGTCGGGTGAGTTTCAATTTATATAAGTATGGGCATAATATAGGGCAGTAGAGTATATTTTATAAGAAAAATAATAAAGGAGAATAAAACAACAGTTTTAAAATCAATTTAATTAACCAAGAGAAGCTTCACTGAGCACAAAAATGCTTTAACATTACAAATCCTGAACCCACAAATTCAAAAATGAAAATCAAACACTGAAGAGCACAGGCTTTTTTTTTTTCTCAAGCCACAATTAGTTACATTTAGAAGACAACAGCACCTTTTAAAAAAGGAATTGAGATAAGAAGTTAACTGGTACATCTGAGTGAATATCTTGAATATGAGTAGCCTACACCTAAAACTTCTAAAATGTTACAGTGCAATGTTACTGCAATTACAAATAAAATTAGTCTTGCCTAAGTGAAGTTTCAATTCCTAAGATTGGATGATTTTTCTTACCATTTGGGGTCCAACATTCACATTTATTGGTCCTAAGGTTTTTGGTAAAATCTTTGTCGGTGAGTTGGTGCTGGAAACTGGAAATGCAACAAATGAAATATTACCTGGAATGAGATAAAAGCACTAGGTTACTGATCTGTGATAGTAAATCCACCTTCTACCTATCAAAACATACATGGTACTAACTCCAGTTTTGCTTATGTGATTTATAATTATCTTAAGAAGTAAGTTATAAACAAGAAATATTACAGAAAAGTGATAGTAACGATTGCTTTATTGACTGCTGAACTTTTAGTTGTTTTTTTAGAGGAAAAAATATTTAGAGACTACATAATGCAAATCACAGTTTTTTTTTTAAAAGATTAATTTATTTATGCATACAAGAGCTGGGGTATAGGTCAGAGGTGCAGAGGGTGAGAGGATTCACCAGAGATAGAGTGGGGAGCACAACAGGCAGGTCCACTGAAATACTGCTGAAGGAAGCTGTGGGTAAGACAAGAGAGGTCTGTTGTGCTGTGTGGATCAGCTCCCTGGCTGAGGATCGAACTTGTGTTGCAGTAGCTGCCCATAGTATCATAGTGCTGAGACTTAATCCCTTGTACCACCAGGAAGGCTCCACAAGTCATAGTTTATATAAAAATTGAGATATACAGTTAATGTTCATTAGATAGCATAGAAAATAAAAGGAGATAGGACATGAAAATAAATATTAGATCTTCTCTATATACAGTATGAAATATGCATATAAAATTTAGTAAGTTTCCAAAATGCTGAGTTGGTTATTTTTTGAGGTGTTTATGAAAAAAAGAAACAATGAAACCTAGTTACTGATTTTGGAAACTGTGGGATCTACAGTTTTCAAATGATTTCAACACTTTAAAATTCAGGTTAAAATAGTAAAGTGCTATCCCTCAAGCAAAAAGCCAACCAATAATATTCTGTACTATTATATTAACTACTTAACTCCTCCCCATAAACTTCAGACTGTTGCTGTTTGTCTCAGAAGAATAACAGGACTCTGATATAACAAAGGAGGTCACCCAGGTGAGGGGGTAAATACTGAAACTGGGGAAACTCGACATTTAAAGAGTAGGAGTAGGAAGCCACATCCTGGTCAGCCTCCTTCCTCAGCTCTTCCAAAGCTTGTCCATCCTCCTTCAGAGTTCCCTTTTCTTAGCTCCTAATCCATAGCAGACACTCTTAATCTCCTCAGTAAGGTAATCAAGCCATCAGGCTACAATACAGCTCTTCTTCCTCAATCTGTGGACTTATCTTCCTGATTTTACTTATTTTTGAGTAGAAATCCTCATATAAATTATTTCTTTCAAGTCTGTTTTGTACCTTCTGTCTCCTCAGCTATCTCCCTCATCAATTATCTGTCTTGTCACTTGAGTTTTCAACTATACCATTTCATCCCTCCAGTTTTTTTCTGTCCATTTATCATGTATCATTTTTTCTCCCATTCACATTTCAAAATTAAATTATCTTTCTCATGCCTACCTAGGGAGGTTGAGTATCCACATCTGTTTCTCCTTCATGTTCTCAACTTTGCTATATAACTGAGCGTTGGTATATGACCATCACCACCCAGTAACTTAATCCAGAAATAGCCAATCTTCATTCAATGGACCACCATATCCTACTTGTTAGTGCCTTACCCCATGCTATTATGTGGCTAGCATTTGCTAATTTGAAACTTTATCAAATATGGTTTGACTACAGTTACCCTTGACCTCAGCTAGCTGCATGCACAATGGAATGACCTGGGAAGCAATAAAAAATAGCAATGTCTGGCCCCACCCACAGAACTGCTGTTATGATGGATTGGCTCAGTAGTTCACAAACCTGGCTGCACAATGGAATGAAGACCTAGGGAGCAATAAAAAAATACCAATGTCCAGGGCCCTCCCTGGTGGTGCAACTGGTTAAAGTGCAGCACTACAAAGCTGGCCGCAGTCACTTCAGCATGAGTTTGATCCCAGGACAGGGAGGTGACCCACATGGCGCAGTCGAGCTCTCCTGTCTTGCTCACTGTTCCCCTCTGTAGCCTGTTCTGCTCCCCACTCTGTCTGGTGAATACTCTCATTGCCCCTGCACCTCTGGCCTGTACCCCAGTTCTATATGTATAAATACATAATTAATTAAAAACAAAAAAACTCTGGCCCTACCCACAGAGCTGCTATTATAATCGACTGGCATGAACTTGGGCATTGCACTCTCCAGCTAGTCCCAAAGTGCATCTATGGATGAGCACCATGCTCTACCAGGATATTCCTTTTCCAATAGCTTTTCTGGTCTGTCTAGACATCTGTAATAAGCCAGTCTTTCAAATGACAATAGTGTTTTTGTTTTTTGACAAAAGTGTTTTTAACACTTCCTCCTGAGGGTCTTCCAAGACTCTACAACACTTCCTAAATGTTTCTCAGATTCCTCAACATGAGCACAAAAGCTACGAATTAGAGAATTCATATTGTGTCCTCCCTCCTGGTCCTTACACTCCAGTCTGATTAAACACTTTGTCTTTCTAGAACCCATGGTGGGATATATCTTTCCTACTGCTGGAAGTCTCTGTGACACAACTCTGGCCTTTTAACACTTAAATACTATTTCTCACCCCAGTCTGCTATAGAGGTTTCCCACACATATCTCACCTCAGTAACACTTTGGGCAACAATGTAAAATGTGTCATTACTGACTCCATTTTACCAATAAGAAACTGAGATAGAGTGAGGTGAAATGATCTCTGCAAAATCCCATCGGTAAGGAGGGGCACAGTTCCCCATCCAAAGCCTCTGCTCTGTGAGTCACCTCCTTAAAAGCTGTCCCAGATTCTGTGTTTCGGAAACCTTCCCTGTGGCTTTTCATCACATTATTCTTTATTTCAGTTCTACTGTAAGTGGGTGATGTCTCCCAGCTTTGTGTCCTACCACCTCATTTAACCTCTGGCACAAAAACAGGGCACATACCCACCCATGAAATTGTTTAATTAGCACTGATTGGTACTTTCCCAATCTGGAAGCCATACTTTCGAAATTGTACCCTTTGTTATTTTTTAACCAGCTAGCATAACTTGTACTGATTCTGAAATCAATTTACACACCAGGTCCTTTATTGTGACTGAACATTCAGTATTATCAAATGAATTTTTTTCTTCTGTAATTATGTAGATGATTTGTAAAAATATTGCATGTCTATCTTATCAAAATAGAGATAATTATGAAAATTCCCCCCAAAATGGTTAGTCACCTGCTAAAGAATTCACCTAACTGGAGTTTAGTAATCTATGATTTTATGGGGAGAAGTTACAGAATAGATGACAGATCTGGCATAAACTTAGTCCCAAACAGGAAACACACCTAGATCCGCATGAGGAGCACATAGCTCTGGGTCTTGGGTGGTTTTGAAAAATAACCTTCATGCTACTGCATATTTAAGGTGAGATAATCTCTGACTCACTGCATTATAAGCAAAAATAGAAAACTTTACAAAAAACAGTGACGCAAGAAACATAAAAAAAGATAATTAAAATTAGGAAACAGATTGACCCTAATTCTAAAAGTAACACTAAAGGAAAATTAAATATAAAACTTCAGTCAAAGTAAAAGAAAAATGTCATGCCACTAATAGCAAAAGAATGTAAAGGGAATTTAACTGTTTTAAAAAACTGATTCTCAAGTGTATCTGGATGAATAAAGGCAGAAAATAGCCAACAAAATTTTTTTGAGGAAAAAAAGGGACTAATGGGTATAAGGAGACTTTAGCCTACTAAATTTTATTAATTGTTATACAGCTAAAGTGAATGAAATAATGATCCTTGACAAAACAGAAAGTCAAGAAATTACTTCATTTGTATATGGAAATTTTATATATGTAAAGACAGTATTTCTAATCAATGGGGAAAAGGTGGGTTAATTAAGAATGTTGTTGAAATTGCCTTTTTGGATTTGAAAATAACCCTTAGATTACAATGTCTCATGTTCCACAAAAATAAATTCCAAAACATTTAAACATAAAAATTAAAACCATAAAAACATTAGAAGAAATATAATTTAAAAAATAATTTGGGGATCAGGACACTTCCAAGCATGCTGCCAAATTTAGAAATCTTAAGTGAAAACAAAGAGATGTATTTGACTACCCCAAAATAAATATTTTCTAAATAGCAAAAGACCCAATATACTTAAAAGACAAATCTGATTTCATAATCAAATTTGCAACATACCTAGATTAGTACCTTTAAAATATTTTGTTCACTTAACTTCCCACATATGTCTGTAAAAAAAAAAATAGAAAATACCTCAATATAAAAATACGTTGAATATATGAATATAAATATTAGTAATCAAATAAGATGCTTAGTTTTATTAAAATAAGTTCTTTTAAAAAAAGAAACATTTTTATCAGTTTAATAATGTCCTAAATTGATAAATAAATGACAAAATAAGGGTTTTTTTTTTGGACATTTGGGGCCTCAATAGTGGCGCTGGGGTTAATGTCTCAACACTGACAAGCTATCACCAGCCACTGGCAGGGGAAGTAAGAGTTCCATCCCACCCAAGGAGCTGACCCACATGGCCCAGCAGACCTCTCCTGTCTTACTCCCTGCCCGCCTCAGCAGTATATTTCAGCCGATTTGCCTGTTCTGCTCTGCACTCGCTACTCTTGTCTCTGGTGAATCCTCTCACCTCCCTCCCCTCTGGCCTACACCCCAGTTCTTGTATGCATAAATAAATACCTGGCACCTACCATATGTCAAGTGCTAACATTAAGCACTATGGATCTTCATTGCAAATGACAGTGTGTCTGTGCTCAAGGGGGGGCTAATAATACACTTTGACAGAGGAGCGTTTCTGGAAGGCAGTCTGAGAATGTAATTAGAAAGGAGGGATGGGATTGTATGTTACAAAATTAACTGCTTTAGAAACAATAATACACATTTTAAAGCTTCTTTCAACTTCAATAAATATCTTTTCAACTGCTTTGCACTGCCTAAGTGTCCAGTTGATCCTGGTCTCTGCAACATTACTATTAATCATGGGTATAGCCTCTGAAAAGCATTCCTCTGCAGGAAATACAGCCTCATAAATTAAGCAGATAAAAACAATCACATATGTCCTAGGATTGTAGCATTGTGGATAAGTTAATCCTGGAAATAATTTAAATGCTTCAACATCTTCTGGTATGAGCATGTAATGGAATATAATATATAGATAGTCTCAATATTATGTAAGCATGTACTGCCATGGAAAATGATTCCCATTCCATGGAATATGATTACTATGATTCTATTTACTCTAAAAATTATACCAACACATAAGCTTATTCATGCATTAAAAGCTTGGCAAGGTAAACAACAAATTTAATAAAGGTTAATTCTGGTTAGTAGTATGGAGTAAAGTTTTACTTTGTTTTTATACACTTTTATTATTTGAAAAAGTGTTTTATGAACATACATGCAATTTGTTTATAATTTAAAAGCACCTCCTTGGTGGCACAAGGAGTTAAGTGTCTGCACTATTAAGCTACTGGCAGCCACTGCAGCAAGAGTTTGATCCCTGGCTAGGGAGGTGACCCACATGGCACAGCAGACCTCTCCTGTCTCACCCTGCTCCCCCAGCAGTGTATTTCAGTAGATCTGCCTGTGCTGCTCCCCACTCTTGTTTCCAGTGAATCCTCTCATCCCTGACCCCTCTGCACCTCTGGCCCACAATCCCAGTTCTTGTACTTATGCACCCATAAATAAACAATAAATAAGTAAATCTACTGCCATTTTGAAAAAAAAGTGAGAGCAAGAGGGAAGCAGCTACAACTGCTCAAACAGGACAAAGGTCTGTAAATGAAGTGTCCATGTTAACGAGTTAAATGAAATGTGCTTTATTTAGAAGCAGCTAAAGGAGCTTCACTGGGATTAGGAAACTAATATCAAGAATAAAAGCAGATTTAGACAAAATTTGCTTTCTTCCAATCAACTAGATTCAGCAGCAGAAATAATTTTTCACTCCAAAAGGGCACATTTTAATATGGGCAAAAAACATGCAGTGTCCTGAGATTTCTCAGCATGTCAAGGAAGCACCACCAAAGCACATTGAAGTCATTTCCCATCAGTATTTCACATCTCTGTGGCCACAGGGCCTGGCACTGCCAGAGCCAGCTTTGGGCTCTCACTATATTTACTAAACACAAAATTTAAATCCTGCCTGGATCTTGGTCCCACCAATTCCCTGAGTTAACTAACGATCACCTGGGAAGACTCTGGGACAAGAGCTTGAATTTACACCACCACCTTGGCAAAGGCACAACATTTTGGCTCTGATTTCATTTACATTTCTTAAGGATTTGGAATCCTCTTGCTTTCCAATAGAATTGTTTATAGACATCACAGATTTCTTTCACTCATAAGTTTTAGAGAGTTCCATTTCCAGTGAAATCACCTTCAATGTGTCCAATTAAAATGGAAAATTCAAGTAACTAGTTTGTTTATATGATGCCAGTGTGAGTTACTTTTTCACAGCACTGATTTTTTCTGGAAGACTTTTCCCCCTTCTTTTGCCTGAATATGTTCTTGGAAGAACTTTCTTCACCTAAGCCTGTGTCACATCTTCCTAGATGAACCAAATCAGTAACCTACTGGGGGAAAGAATTTGTCTATTTTGTGGATTTGTAAATATCTCTGAAATCAAAAGTAGTATTTATCTGCAGAGTACAAGACAAGCAAACACACAGCTCTCTATAAAAGTTTAAAAATGACCTGGGCTGTGTGTTTGTCAAATTCATAGAACTCTAGGCTAGAAAGGTTAAAGATGGGAAAAAGTGAGGTAGGCAATTTACTATCAGTAAGAGGCTAATTATAAATTCTACAACCTTCTTGCTAACTGCTCTCTTTCTCTTATATCCTCTTTTCATTCAATCCACTAATAAATCATCTTGCCTCTACTTAAAAAAGTTAAAAGGCTAGACGTGTGTTAAAAGTCACCTTAATCTTGCATAGAATTATTTTTCACCCACTAAGGTCCAAGTCACTATCTGTTGCTTGGATTATTTCACCATCTGTCTTGATTTTATCAACCTGCTAGATTCTATACTGTGTCCACTGCACCCACCCCAAAACTCTATTCCCACACTGTCCAACACAGTAGTCACTAGGCACATGTTGTAACGATTACACATTTGAAATGTGATTAGTGTTACATGAGGACCTGATTTCAAATTTATTTAACTTTAATCGATATATTGAGTGATAATGTTTTAGATATGTTGGGCTAAGTAAAATCTATCATTAAAACTAAGTTTACCTGGTTTTGTTTCTTTACCTTTTTTAAATGGCTACTACAAAATTTTAAATTACATAAATGGACTCTTATTATACTATCAGTCATGGAGTTACTGCTTTACAGAGTAATTCTCTTTAAAAACCTCCAGCTGGCTTTGTATGTCAGTGAACCTAACTCCTCATGAGCACTGAGAGCCCTGTTACCTGTATCTGACCTTTTTAGACATCATACCTGTCCCTATCTTATTTCATTCCACTACATTGTCTCTTCAGTACTCCTTTGTCAAGCCATGCCAAGCAAATTTACAACTCATGGTCTGTATCCTTAGTTTCTTTTCTACCTGCAACTTTCTTCCCTCAGATATCTACAAGCCTTATTCCCCAGCTTCCTTCAAGCCTGCTCAGTAGTCACGGCATCAGAGATAACTGACCACCCTATCCCAAACACTTCCTAATTTACCACGATTTTTTTTACAGGAGTACTAATCTCTATATAGGAAACTATATTATACTTATTTGCTTATGTGATTGTCTTCTATTCACTGACAGCCTAACCACGCTCAGAATTTTAAGTTCTTCAAGGAGAGGCTTTGTCATGTCATTCACTGCTGAGCTGGGACTTAGTATAACTCCACAAATACTCGCTGGATGAATGGATGCATGAATACATGAATGTCAACAGGAGACAAGAATGTACAGAGAAAACTACGTCTCTTCACATCCCTAACCATTACTTAACCATTCTCTTGTCCACTGACAGCTACTGGTGCCTTTTTTTTTTTTTAAGATTTATTTATGCATACAGAAATGAGGTACAGGCCAGAGGAGCAGAGGTGGTGACAGGATTCACCAGGGACAGGGTTGGGAGCAGAACAGGCTGACTGACGAAGCACACTGCTGTGGGGAGCAGCAGGCGGGTCAGGAGAGGTCTGCCTCACCATGTGGATCATCTCCGGGGCCGGGGATCGAACTGGCACTGAAGCGGCTGTGGCTAGCTTGCAGTGCTGCATCCTTACCCCTTGTGCCACCAGGGAGAGCCCTGGTGCCATTTTTTTTTAATAGCCTCCTAGAAATATTACAAGTATATATAAACATAGAGCATATGCTTTTTTCCTTTCAGGTAAGATTGAATACTACATTAGCCTGCATGCTGCTCTCCCCACCACTTAGTAATAATATTGCATCTTGGCTGCCTTTCTATGCCTGCACAGAGTGCTGCCTCAATATGTATTTTGTTAGTGACACAGTATTTCCTTTCATGGCTCTGGAAGTTTATTTATTAAGCCCCTTAGTAATGGAAAAGCTTTTAGTATTATACATATTATTAGCTGTAAATTTTTTCATTACTACAAATAATACTACAATGACTATATATAGCTGTATACACACTGGTTGTACCAAATGGTAGCACGAATTAAGTCTTCCTTTAGAGTGTATAAAGTATCCATTTTTATATGTTGTCACCAACTCAATGTGTTATCAAACTTTATTTTTCATTTTTAAGATTAAAAATAGCACCTCATTTTTATAAATAAGGCTAGACGTGTGTTAAAAGTCACCTAGTTTTTTTTTCCCCTTCCCTTGTGCCCATCTTTCCATTTTTATTAGAGGCCATCTTTAAATATTGAAGGAATAGGTATATGCTTTGTTAAACCTGCCCATAAATATGTTCCCCGATGTAACATTTGTGTTTGGTGGTTTTATATGACCACATTTTAAAAGAATGTGGTCAATTTTAATGTTTTTTAATGACTTTTGTATATACTTAAAAAGATCTATGAGTATGTTTAAATATAAAAACGAAGGTCAGAGTGACAGCAAAGTTTATTTATCTTTGCTTCCCACCCTGGAGGGCCACATTATACAAGGCCATGCTATATGCTTCATTTGTCCTATGAGTGTTGAATTTCCAGTTGGAATTATCATTAATTACATGCTAGGAGTGAATTAAACATCACTCATGTTTATTTACAATATTTTAATGTCCTCATTTTAAATCTTTGACCCAGCTGAATTTTTGTGATATAAGAAGAAAAAGATTGAATTTTTTTCCATACTTTTAATGAATAATCTACTCCTCTTGCTGATATAAAATACTACCTTGATCATATACTTTTTTGGGTCAATTTACGGACTTCCTTTCTGCTTCACTTCACTTATGTGCAGTGTTATATGGCCTTGTATCATTCATTATTAATATTTCTACTAGAAAATAAATAAGCAGGGTCAGAAGAACAAAGTGTCAAAATATTGCTTTCCTTCCAGTGCACCCTTTTTACTATTTGTTAATAACTGCTGTAAAGGATTATTGATTAATTTTAAATAGAGTATTAATGAGGTCAGGTCATAGGTCGATTCTGGAATGGGCCAATTTGTTTTGCAAAGAGAAAAGATGCCACAACCTTATGGTGATATTTCTAATTTCAGCCACTCGACTGGAAAGCTGCACATATTACTGAAGACAGAGTGGATGAGAGAGAAATGACAGGGAAGACTTAGGGGAGCCATTACCTCCCCTGAGGTAACCCATTACAGTTATTCGAAAAATAACTCTGGCCCACTAGATGAAGAGCACTACAATCATAAATGAAATATGTATTAGCCACTTGTAATTGATTTGGGAGAAAAACAAACAAACAAAACAGCACATCCAAATGGAAATTTCAAAGCTACAAGATAAGTAAAATAGCATACACCCCTGTGCATCCTCTGGGGTACAGGTAAGAAAATGAACTTTGCAGATCTTGGGACTTCCTTTAGTTTTATGTTTAAACACTCCCCAAACTTTATTTCTTAAATTTGTACTCTATAAGTAGCTATTAGTATAACGACCACATGCATTACCTATTGTAAACTGTAACACTGTTGTTTTGCTGCACTGTACAAGTTGACAAAAATTCCTAAAATTCTAACTCCAAAAGCCATCACCATTACTAAACTTCTTTTTAATTAAAATTTTATTTATTTTTGTATACAAGAACGGGGATACAGGCCAGATGTATGGGAGAGGGAGGATTCACCAGAGACAGGGGAACAGAACAGGCAGATGTACTGAAATACACTGCTGAGGGGAACAGTGGGCAGACAGGAGAGGTCTGCCAGGCCATATGGGTCAGCTCCCTGGCCAGGGATGGAACTCTGCAGTAGTGGCTGTGGACAGCTTCACAGTGCTGCGCTTTAACCCCTTGCGCCACTAGGGAGGCGCCACCATTACTAAACCTTTTAACTTGAATGACTGAAGAGCACCATAAATGGGACGGGTGAGAAAGAGGGAGTTATATCTCCAAAGTACAGTGGTTAAACCAACCTTTAGATCTGGTTCCAAATGGAAATCGAGCATCTTCTGGTGCACTAGGGACACAGGAGCTTGCAAATGCTCATTCCTACAAGTTACGGAAGCCTGGGTGTTTTTGCAGCTGTCAGACACAGAATTTCAGGGTTTCGAATGGACCACACCACCAGAATCTTTGTATGAACCAAAGTAAAGATCCTTGAAATGGTTATAACAAGAAACAGCAGAGAAATGCCTACTCCCAAGAGAGTCAATAAATCTTCAGTCAAGTCTTTCCTATGGTAGGATCAAATCTGTTATGTTGGCTTTGATGATCATTTTTACTTGGAGGACCCATTCTAAAAAAAATAGCTAACTCCCTTTTTCTCTGGTATTCAGAACCATAAACGCTCTGAATTCTCCAATTTGACAGGAGGGAAAAAAATCTTTTTCTATCTCCCTACATGCCAGATTTAAACTGTACCTCCTCCTTGAATTAAACTCTTTAATTCAAGCTCTGATATCTGGAATTGTCTTCACCATTCAGCCTCAAAGCTAAAACTAATGATTTAGTCTGGTATCACTAGGTTTCTTTTGCAGGCACTTTTTTTTTATTACAAAGTTTATTTTTACATCATTTTGCACATTTTTTTCCATCTCGATTGTAATCCCCGCGGGCTTCCCATCACCAGATCACCCCTGTGCCACCACCCTAGTCCCATGCATTTCCCTCCCTCCCCCCCCCCCCCCGTTTTTGATCCCATTCCCCATTCAGCCCCACAGAATGTCTGCAGGCACTTTTAAAATCTTTAAAATGTCCATTTAAAAAACGCTTGCCTCAACTACACTTTTGATCCTACTGTTTTTTTTTTTCCATTGGCTTCCTTGTCTTTAGGTTAAAACATCATTTTGCCTCTTTTCTCTTACCTTGCTCATTCAAAGAAACCTAATTTTCTTTTTTCTCTTCCACCTGGTTAATTAGAATTTCTATTTTTGGATAATATATCTCCTGATTGCCCTCAGACAATATGCTCCTTCCAATACTTCAGAGCAATTTTCCACAAATGTGCCCGGTCATAAGATGTAAAAAAGGGGTAGGAGAAGTATTCCCCTTATTCAAAATACACACTTTGGGGCTCCCCTAGACATCAAGAATTACAAACTACTTGGGAATGAATATTTTGTAAAAAGTCCTCAGGTGATGCTGATGAACAGGCAGGGCTGGGAAAGACTTCAAGTTCTCTTCTTCAAATTAAGGAATCAATGGAGTGTAAAGTAGACTCTTTTAATGGTAATAACCACCTCTATTGTCATTTTAAAAAGAAAAGGGTCTGAGTGATCTTTACTTCTTCCATCTCTTGTTCTGAAAAGCTGTATCTTTTCAACGTGTAGTCTATTTTCAACCACCACTTTTAGCAACATCACCACAGCCACTACCCGCGCCAGATGGCACAGACACCGTGCATGCCCAGTGACAGGGACACAGCACATTTTATCTCCTAACGACAGGCAGTGAATGGCCAGAGTAGATCAAGGCAGCTGGGTGAAACCACAAGGATCAGAATCTCTGAGTATTAAAATACCCAAGGGTACTTATTGGGAAATCTTTCTTACAAAGAACCTACAATCCCTCTGAGATGGTAATTTGCCCCATGAATGCTAACAAATAAGTCACTTTAAATTTACAGCCAAAAGAGCATTTTTTCCTAATATTTATAAAAGGTGGCCATGATAGCCACCAAATCTAAAATTTTAAATTGGGTTCTTAAAAGAAATAAATTCAAACTGACCAGGAGACACCCATGAATTAGTTTCCAAGTAGTTCTTCCCTTCAGCAAATAAAAACGGACTCAATGGGCTCCAAAATACCATACGAAATGGCTCACTCAATCAAAAAGCAACGTTACTGAATTCTCTTTAACAGGCTGGTCCTCTTAAGAGCTATTATTAAAGCTATATATATATCATATTCTGAGATCAGGAGACCATAAAGTTAGACAGCAGTATTAACAAAATCGTTTGTATTAATTCTCACACCTTAAAAGATTTTGCAAACTTTTATAATGTTGCCAGTGTCTACTTCATATGCAGTAAGTGATCAGTTAGCAGTCTCTTCATTTTTCTGTCAGAAAATCTGCCAACAGTTACCAAGCTGCTGCAAGTGGACAAAGTGCCAAAAACAAATGCACCTGCAAAGGATTTTACAGGAAAGACTCAAAAGTTCATTTCGAAATGGAGTGCTTGAAACTTGGTAGAATGAAACAATACCATTACATGATAGGTCCTGATAGACCTGTGTAATATTTGCAGAGCACAATATTCACTATTTCACCTGCTCCCAAACAACAATGTAAAAGGCTATAACAGAAAAATATATACATCCAGTCAAATCTTCCCTTCACTGTAAGGATGAGGGACGCATGGGTGAGAGCCGGGAGGTCACTGCCGACTGCAGAGCACTCCTATCTGCAAGGTAGGCAAGACTTCTACCTCTGTCAGCTCTGGCATTCTGGTGTGGTGAACACTGAATCGGGAAGGACTCAGTTTGTGCTAATTTTTCATCTAGAAGGCATGGACCTCACCTTCTGCTTTCAGCTTATTGCTCTTCATTGGAATGTTTAATAGTAGCAGATACTGGGGCCTCCCTGATGGCCCAGGGATTAAACACACAGCCCTATCAAATTATCATCAGTCACTGCAGCATGAGTTCAATCCCCATCTAAGGAATTGACCCACATGGAGCAGTAGGCCTCTCCTGTCTTGCCCTATGCTCCCCTCAGTAGTGTATTTCAATGTATGTTTTGCTCCCCACTCTGTCTCTGGTGAATCCTCTCATGCCCCACACCCCTGGCCTAAACCCCAGTTCTTATATGCATAAATAAATAAATCATTTGAGAAAAGTATCAATTATTTGTGCATAATTTTGGGGATGCTTACCTGTTGAGTAACTTATTGCACTACATTGATAACCCTAAATGACACATTTAAAAAAATATTTATTTATTTATGCACACAGAACTGGGGTACAAGCCAGAGGTACAGGGATGGTGAAAGGATTCACCAGAGACAGAGTGGGGAGCAGAACAGGCAAAGTGATAAAGTACACTGCTGAGGGGAGCAGTGGGCGGGTCAGGAGAGGTCTGCTGTGCCATGTGGGTCACTTCCAGGGCTGGGGATCAAACTCATGCTGAAATTGGCTTAGCTTCTTAGTGCTGTGCTTCAACCTGCAGCACCACCAGGGAGGGCTCCATAAGTGACACATTTTTGATGACTATCAACACAATCTTGATGCTGCCATAGGTATCACATATGGGGCCAACTATTTTTATTTCAGGGTTGTCCAGTTTATCAAAATGATACAGTCTTTGGTCGAAAATAAAAATTCTTACTTTAGGGGGCTCCCTGGTGGTCTAGGGGTTAAGTCTCAGTCTGAGAGCAGTGCTATCACTACTATGGCCTGAATTCGATCCCATCCAGGAGCTGACCCACAAGGTACAGCAGACCTCTCCTGTCTTGCCTGCTGTTCCCCTCAGCAGTGTACTTCAGAAGATCCACCTATTCTGTTCCCCACTCAGTCCTGGTGAACCCTCTCAGCCCTCCCCCTCCCCACCTCTGACTACACCCTAGGTCGTCTACGCAAAATAAATAAAATGCAAAAATTCTTTTATTAGTCAAACCTTATAGTTTGTGAATCCATTTTAAACTCCACACGAGTTACTTTTTTTTTTTTTAAGAAAGAAAACCTCAATTGTTAAATACTGCTATTCCTTAAAAAGACAAAATAGGCCTCACTGGTGGTGCAAGAGGTTAAGCAGGGCCCTATCAAACTATCACCAGCCACTGCAGCACAGAGTTTGAGCCCGGGCAAGAAAGCTGACCCACATGGTGCCAGAGACCTCTTCTGTCTTGCCCACTGCTCCCCTTACTAGTATATTTCAGAGGATCTGCCTGTTCTGCTCCCCACTCTGTCTCTGGCCTGTACCCTAGTTCTTAGCTGGATAAATAAATAAATCTTTAAAAAAGAAAAGGCAAAATAGATCATTATAGATCATTTATAACCTTAATTAAAACAATGATCTTAATAGTTTTAAAAATCTCCAAATTCTGACACTATTATCTGAAGTAAAAAATATCCACAGACCTACTAGCTAAGAACAAGAGAAATTTTAAATATTGTCTTTGAATGCTTGAATGTTGACCTTTTTTCCAGTCCATTCCTTAAATCAACTAAACATTTAGAAAATCATTTACTAAATGATTAGTAAATGGGCTTTCCTGGTGGTGCAAGGAGTTAAAGTGTAGCACTACGAAACTATCTGCAACCACTGTAGCGCAAGTTTGATCCCTGGCTAGGGAGGTGACCCAAGTGGCACAGCAGACCTCTCCTGTCCCACCTGCTGCTCCCCTCAGCAGTGTATTTCAGTTGACCTGCCTATACTGTTTCCCATTCTGTCTCTGGTGAATCCTCTCACCCCATACCGCTAGCCTGTACCCCAGTTCTTGTATGGATAAATAAATAAATCTTTAAAAACAAGAAAGAAAATATTTTACTATTTATCTGCCTCATACAGATAACATTCAGTTCAAAGAAATTTTGGAGCTATTACCCATTATTATTAATTTTACAGTGGTCATGGCAAATATTTAATAAATGCCTAATATATGAAAGATCTGGAGCTCAGACTTTTTTTTATAAGCCAACTTTAAGAAATGAATAAATGCACATCATACAAGAATATAGTCCTTTTTGTGTTACTTGTAAAAGGAAGTTTTTACTCATGAATTCCACAAATTCAAAAACTTTTTAAAATTCTGATTGTTTTCATTACATGCATATTGCTTCTCAGCTCTTTCCAGAACATAGCCCTCTTTCCACCAGCAGCCAACCTAAACTTTCTATCAAAGTCCTTTTTCAGACACTAACCCGCACACATCATTTCAATGAACCTCAAAATATTTCACTACATTTCTTATTCAAAGATCATTTAAAATAAACCACAAGCTTCTCACTGAAGTGAATATGATCACTATATGCAACTCATGTTTCATGTTGCAATTTCATTTTGAGCTTAGTACCTATTGTGCAATTCTAAACTTTTGTAACTTAAGTATTCCATACATATCTTACGAAGGATTACTTTTTTTCCTTACATCCATGATTCAATGAGCAAATTTTCCGTAATTAAAAAAAACAAAGTTAAATATAAGTTAAAATTAGCCTTCTCATGTTTCCAATCATTACCCCTCATTTTTTAAGATGAAAAGGGTTCTTCAAAAGGTGTGCTACTTAGAATAAGGCTTCTCCAATTCTGAATATGAAACAATAAACTCTAGACTGAGTTCTACTTTATTCACTGGTTAAGTCAGATTTATGACCTCCTCTCCCCATTCCTGCTACTGTGAATTTTGAATGAAACAACTTCAATTGTAACAGAAGGAACATCTGTTGCTTTTTTTCACCAGGGCTTTCCTAACTGAAAGAAAGGCTCTTAGCCGGACCTCCTCCTATCCCACTCCTCCACCCCACCCACAGTAAGTTCCTTAAAACTTTTTACAAGTAAATGTATTATTTAACTTTCCCTTTACTTAAAATGCCATAGTTTAACTATAAACATCCACTTGCTTATTAACATTCAAAACATGAGAACATGATATATACACATTAAAAAGCAAGGGATGTGAATATTCATCTTAACTAAAATGCAGACATCATGAGCATACTTGAAGGGATCAACTCAAGTTGTCACACACTCTAGGCTCCCCAGTATTGTGAGGGGTAAGATTTTCTTCACACAATCTAGCTTCATATAGGATCTTTCATGCTATATTTTCTTTGCCAATCCAGCGCTAGCATAATGGCAGTCACTACCCCAAGCAGACACCAAATGGTGCCACCCACACTCTCACACTGTGCCTCATAATAAACCATAAAGCAGTGGAATGCACCGGCCCCTTTATGAGCAAACAATGCCTGAGCTTCATTAGAATACAGCTGACATTTTCAAAGCACAAATAGTTTTAAGAAGAATGTACTAGGGAAAAAAGAATGAAATAGTTTTAAAAGCTGATTTTTAATCAAGTGTCAAGTCTGTTCCAAAGACCTCGAGGAAGCATATTTTGCTGTTGACAATTTAAAAGTTTTCGTAAAAGAAGAAAAAATGTATAGTTAAAGGCAGAGCTGATTTTATTAACTACTGGAAAGAAATGAAAGTAAAAACTATCATTTGAATTGCACTCACAAGTAATATCCAGAAGGCACCTTTAAAAACCATTCATTTCCTTAACTGCTTCCTTATTCTTGAACGAAGAAAACTGAACTAAAGAATTATTTTCACATTTCAACTGATTTGCAAAAGTAACAGTGATAAACTAAGCTGACTCTACCCCTCCCCCCCTGCTCACCCCAACCCCCATACCCTGTAGTTTTCCTGTCTGCAACCAGCAAGGACGTCTTGAATTCAGCGAGTGCTCTTGGCTACTTATCAATTTAACATTGCTGCTGTTGAAAATTTACAAAATAAACGCTGTAAAATCTCACCCCGCAGAAAGAAAGAAGATGATCTCGCTTACCTGGTCTAAAGAAGCATGCCTCTCACTGCAGTACCAACAACACTCTACAGTCTTTGTTACCATTCAGTGGAAACTTGAGACTGTGCCAGACATAAGCAATCGAGCTCAGAAAAGCTCAATTTAAAACACTTCTCAGTAAAACTAAAAAGATGCTCAAGAAAACCGTTCAGTTAAGCGGCTTTCAAAAGACCGGGGAAAACCTGCAGTGCAAGAAAGACACTTCAAAAGAAACTGAAAGTGCATGCCTTAAGGCGACGAGGGGACCTTTTCAGATAGAATTTTACTTTCTTATTAGAGGTTAAAATACTTTGAAAAGTATTTTAAAAGTAAAGCTGATAAAATGCCAATATTTTTCTAGAAATCCCTTAAATTTTAGCAAAGCCCCCCAAAACAGCTTAAACTTACTCATGAAGCCTGCATACTTTGAATTATACATGTCAGGGTGTTTGCTGGCTCCACAGCGGTCACAAAGCAGGAGACCTCAATGCATCTTGAAAGCAGAGCAAAACATGAGTTTCAAGGGAAAAAAAGAGAAACCCTCCAAAAACTGGTTAGGGTTTTTCAACCTCTAATAACTGTCCGGCTTTTCTGGGAGGGAAAAAAAAAGTCCTGGTCCTGCCCCCTGAGATAGGAGGCTATGCTTCAATGCCAAAATGAATGACAGGCCCATTTCTGATATCAACAAAGAGCAGCTTAGTTGTACTTGAGTTCCCCCCCCCCCCACTTTCCCACACAGAAGTTCTACATTTTTCAGGTTAGTACCTTTATATCTAGGGTTAAGTACCTTTCTCTATTCTCTCAAGAGAACCTAATTATGTTGTCCTAGTTTTTTAAATGATTAATTAAAAATATATGCATACTCATCTCACTCAATTTTTCCTAGGCAGGAAATTGAACAAAAGAAGTCCTTTTAAGTTCCTTTTCAAATATATCCTTTGCAATTTCAGCTCATCTATGACTAATAATTAATATTAGTAAGTTTTTCCTGCATCTTCATACACAGACACAAAGAGAAACAAAACGCAAAACACAGATAACAAAAATAAGGTAACTGAGATTAGAAAATTTTTAACTAGCTAAATGTAAAAATTATTTTTTGTAAGGTACATGCTTCTGTTATACAATTTCAAAATAATAAAAACTTCAATCAACAACATATATTTTACTGAACCCCTATTATGTGTCAAGCGCCACTTGGGCCTCTGGGGATATAGCAGTAAACACAACAGACAACACACTATAGAAACAAAAATCTCCATCTTTAGTGAATTTATTAGTTTATATCTCAGTTCCCCAAGAGTTCCACTCTGCTCAGAAAGGTCACTTTCCTTCTTTGATTAGTTTCCACCTCATCTGAAATATTCCCATTGAAAGTAAGTTTGAAAACAGCTCCAGGAAGGTGAAGATTTTGTTTTGTTCAAGTCCTATCACTTTCCTAGTGTCCACCACAGTATCTGCTAAACACCCAAAGAGAGCTTTTTTCTTAGTCAAACTTTTCTTTGCAGATTATGTATCACCAATCACACTTAATATGGACAGAGATATGCAAAAAGCTATATAGAATAGGATAAAAATGAAATTGTGTTGTAAATGTGTATTTCTTTAAAATTGAAAATACTAGATGGCCTACTATCTTTTTAGGTGCTAAGTTCTGCTCTCACTAGTAGTTGTAAGGTCATTGTAATATTTGAGCTAAGGAATCAGTTAAAATTCCATACAGTGAGTTTTTGTGGATAGTTAGATTTCAGAGGAATTTTGAATAAAAAGAAGAAACTTGGAATTTACCAAGGATCTAGTCAATTTTTTGTGTTAAATACCTGTATACTTATATCCATTTATATATCCACAATTAGAAATAATTTTAAACTCCCCATTATTCTTGTCATCAATCTTGGTCTCCTTACCAGAAAAAAAGCATACATCTCAAATCTATCATTCAGCCGGAAGTACAAACCTATGCCACCAATGTCTCCAGAGCCTGGACATTAAGAGAACAATAAGGTCACACCTGTTTGGTCACAGGTTTAAAACAAAAGGAAAACATACTTCCCATAATTCAGGTACATTCACTGAACTTACAAATAGCAGAGAACCCCTCACCTTCACCCCTTCAGACAACAATTGCAAATTCAAGTAGAAATGACCTGGAATATTCATACATTTAATGCATGCTCTGATAATAAATCTAATAATAGCAACCCAACGGTAGGAAGACATGACTGAGGTCAAGAAATAGGCAGGCTAAGGTGGTGTCAAAGTAGCCTTCTATTTTTCCTGAAGATGCAGTTTTTTCTTTCTAGCCATCATTCTTTCTTTCAACAAAAACATATCCCTAATGTATCAGGCACAGTTAGGCAGTAAACTGACCTGTTTCCTACTGGGTACTCCTGAAGTTTCACCTTCAGCTATCTCTACTCTTCCATCTATTCCCTTCTCTCTGTTTGCCTTTCTTGCCAGTGTCCCTTCTCTTGTCCCAAATTCCTTCCTCATACTGCCCTTCAATCTACTCCCAAGATGCTCTTGGGAGCAGCATAATCACTACCACCTGTCTTCCTCCATGAGCTGTAGGGATATTCATGAGTCTTCCCACTGGCATAAATAAATGCATCTGATGTAGTCCTCTCAAACAATTTCTCCTTTCTCTTATATAGAAAATCCAGTGAAACAACATAGTATTTATATCAATTATCTAGACAATACCAAAAGGAGTAAGGCATTCTTCCCCAGGTCCATAAGCTAATATACTTGCACTTGAGTTGGCAAGTTGACCAAAAGTTAACTACAGTGTTATACATGTTTTATGATGCTATAGGCAGAAATGCCATTATAGCACAATGATAGCATTTCTCATTCTTGCTCCACGTCAGCCAAGCATAACTAGCTACCAGATTTGTATAACGGGAAATGGAAATTAGCTACACTGTTTCCAACCTTAATCATATTTTCAGGTAAAATACCTATTTTTCCTTAAGATGACCACACCTCAAGCAGATGTCTGCTACTACCACCTGCACAGATAAGTGTGGGGTTCTTTAAACTATCATACAAGCAACTTCACCTTCACTTGCTCTTCTTCCTCTACCTTTTAAGCAGACATTTTCCAAAGTTCAATCCTTGATGCTACTTTCCTCAAGACTTAAACTCCTGTATCAGGTAACAGTAACCATTTCTGTGGTTTTACCACCTCTATATAGATGACTACAGAAATGTGTATCTCCAGCTCTAGATATCTCTGTTCTCCTCTGCTCAAAATGATTTTTAAAAAATTTTTTACACAGAAGAACTGGGGTATAAACCAGAGGTATGGTGGGGAGGGAGGTGAGAGCATCACCAGAGAGAGAGTGGGGAGCAGAAAAGGCAGATCTACTGAAATGCACTGCTGAGGGGAGCTGCAGGGAAGACAGGAGAGGTCTGCTGCGCCATATGTGGGTCACTTCCTTGCTGGGGATCTGACTTAGGCCCTCCTGTTGACAGTACATGACATGGGCGTAAATTTTTATTTACAATTGCCTATTAGACATCTGTCTGTATGTCCTATAATCTCAGCTCCATTTTGGTAGTATTTAATTCGTTTCCCACATCCCTAAACAAACACTTCTGCCTGTGTTCATTCCCTCAACATTTAAATAAAAATTTATTTATTTAGGCATACAGAACTGGGGTATAGGTCAAAGGTGCAGGGGTGATGAGAGGATTCACCAGAGATAGAGTGGGAGGCAGAACAGGCAGACTGATGAAGTACATTGCTGAGGGGAGCAGCAGCCAAGACAGGAGAGGTCCCCTCCTTGGCCAGGGATCGAACTGATGCTGCAGCGGCTGCGGAGAGCTTCATAGGACTTGTGCTTTAATTTGTTGCACCACCAGTGAGGGCCCCATCCCCTCAACATTTGAAAGTCATCATCATCTAGAACAGAAACTGATTTTTTATTCTTGTCTTTTCCTTACCACCCAAAATGCCTACACCGTTTGCAATTTTTTCCTGAAACACACGGCATCCCTCTGTTTTAAAAACAAAACAAAATAAATAGTAAATACAATAAATACATGTTACGTCTTCAACAGCCAGTGAGATGATATACTCAACCTGGACCCAATCTACCACCTTCCCACCCTATCTCTTACTCAAACCCTTAAGCATGCTTTAGTACAGATGATTTAGGGGAGCGCAAAGAGTCAAGTGGCAGGCTTTACAGAATGAGGCAGGCATATGCCAGTATTTCAGAGAAGTATCTAAGGGAGGGATAGAAACCTCCTGATATCTAGAGTTACATTATCAAAAATAGCAGTAATGCTGGACACGTGCAGCTACTTTTTTTTTAAACTTTTATTTATTTATGCATACATGTAAAAACTGGGGTGTAGACCAGAATGTGGGGGGGGGGAGAGTTGAGAGGATTCACCAGAGACAGAATGGGGAGCAGAGCAGGTGGATCTACTAAAATACACTGCTGAGGGGAGCAGAGGGCAAGACAGGAGAGGTCTACTGTGCCATGTGGGTCACCTCCCTGGCTGGGAGTTTGAACTTATGCCACAGTGGCTGGCAACAGCTTGATAATGCTGTAACTTAAACCCTACACCACTAGAGAGGTCCACACATGGCTACTTAAATTTAAATTGATTAATGTAAAATAAAATTAAAATATCATTTTCCCAGTTACATTCAATACACGTTACATCTTGAACAACCATGAGATGATATCCTCAACCTGGCCCACCTTCCCACCCTATCTTCTACTCAAACCCTTAAGCATGCTTTAGTATAAATGATTTAGGGCAGCCCAAAGTGTCAAGTGGCAGGCTTCACAGGATGAGGCAGGCATATGCCAGTATTTCAGAGAAGTATCTACAGGAGGGATAGAAACCAAAAATACCAAAAAGGACAGAAGATGCTCATTAAAGTCCTCACAAATTGGGAAGGGATGGAACTTTAGACATAAGACTGAGTCTTAGAAAAGGAATTTGGTATAGTGGAGAGAGCATGAACCCTGGAATCAGAACACTTCATTCAGGTATTTATTTATTAAGAGACAGAAACATTAAATTCAAGCTAGTCTGATATGAGAAGAAATTAATTGGCTTAGCTGGCTCACAGAATGCAAGGCAAGGTGAGACAGCCAAACTAGAAGGGTCAGTGATGTCGCTAGGTCTCAGAAACTCAAGGTTGTTAGGTCTGTGTCTGTCTGACTGCCTTCCTCTGTCTTTTGCCTTTGATTTTCTTCCATGTCAGCATTATTTTCTCTTGCTCTAGATCATCAGCCTTCACAATGTTGGAAACATGGTCTCTGATGTGTCACTAGTTTATTATCCTACATATGCCATTAACCCTCCTCATCTTAGGCTTTAAAATAGCAGGAAGACACTCACTGGCTGAACTTGGTTAGGTTCTTGTCCTGGCCAAAGAAATGTCAAAATGATAACATGTAGAACAATCAACCATGGTTAGAAGGACATAATCATGTAAAATGTGGTAACCAGGCAGATAAAAAGAGATTGGTGGAGGAACTGCAGTATCCCCATCAAGGATGGCTCGCTTTGCTATTTCTGGACAAGTCAGTTAAATATAAGAGAGTAAGTGACTTGCCACCAGTCTAGTAAAAGTCAAGTTTTAGCTTTAGTAACTGTACTCTGATCTCTACAATGTTCCTAAAGAATCAAGGGGGTTTTGTGGGGGCTTGTTATATCTCTCTTTATGTCATTTACCTCTTTAAGGCCACACTGTTTACTCTGCAATAGTCTTCCTTAAGCAGTGAAGGACTCTGGCTTTCACACTTACTTCCCGCTTCAGAAATTTTTATTTTCCCTTCTCTGCTGAGTTCATCTTGAAATCTAAAATGCAGAGATCTGCCCTTTTAACCCTCCTTTCCATTTCTCCTGAACTACCTTTCTATTAAGTGTGATGCCTATCTCCACTATTTTACCCTTCTCAGAAACTATTATTATTTCAATTTGTACCATGCGCCATGTACCTCTTACATGATAACTACCATGCAAGGCACAGAGGACATAAAAATAAAAGTCATAGTCCTTATCCTCAAAAAAAAAAAAAAAACAAAAAAACAAAAACTAAAAACCACAACTCAGTTTGGCTCCTCTCCAGCTGCTCAAACGAAACTGCGCTGTCTGAAGGAGACAGTCAGCTCTACCTTGAAATCCAGTAATACATACTTACAGTGCCTGGCCTTGCTCTATTTGACTTTGTTGATCATACAAATCACATTTTCTAAATAATTGAAATTATTCTTGCTTGGCTTTTGCAAAGATCATTTCTTCTCTATTTTATCCCTACCTTCTGGGCTGATTCTTTTCATGTATTCTAAATGGATCAACCATGAACTTCTTTCTTGCTATATTTTTGCTTTAGAAGGTGACCAGTGACATAATTTATTATTCAAACTGGTTTAGCCATTGAGTATGTCAGGGAGCACACACTATTAATAGTTATGATGGGATACAAATGAAGCTGTTTGGAATAGCTGGTACATCTGGATTCTTGCTTAAAATACCTTAAGTAGTTCCTGTTTCCAAATCTTTAAGCAAGGCATACAAAATCTATTTAGAACTAACCATCTCTTACAGCTTCAACATGTACTTTTTTATTGCTGAAACCCAGACCTACCTCAAAACCTATTTTTAGTCAGTCCTCAGATCCTCAGAATATACTCAGATTATATCCAGCAGGGAGATTCACTTGAATTTCTCCCCTACTCAACAACAACCTTGTAACTTCCCCTCTCACCCCTAGTCACCAGGATCCAGAAACTACTCAGAAAGCCCATATTCAGGCAAGAAAATGGAGGATTGTCAGTATCAAGTAATTTGTATGACTGCTACTAAGTGTTTGAGCAATGATTCTAATTCAGTTCTTAACTTCTCAAAGTCCACACACATAATGACTATGGAACTAATGGTAGCTATAAATTCGAAGGGTAGATATAATCACAGGGCTTACTAGACACTAATATAGTTCTCTGTATCACACATTAATGCCAATTAAACTCTTCTAAACGGGGGGAAATGAATGCAAAGAAAATCATTTCAGTCACTTGCCAAAAAACCCTTTGGAGGTTCCCTCATCAAATAGATCATAATAGGCTCTTAATAATATGATCTCAAGTTTCTTTTTTAGGTTCAACTCTTACACCTCCAGGTACATGAATTATTTACTATCCTCTACACTTTACTGTTCATACTTATCACAGACTTTACTGTTAAGTTCTTTATATTCTCCACCTGTTAAACTAAAAAGTTATAAAAATGTTCCCTCCTCAGTGAAGAGATTTCCAATTCTCTAAAGCAGACCTGGTTGTAAAGTTTCCACAGCATGATGAACACATATTTATTACATTTATCATATTCCTTTGTTAATTTATATGCCTGTGACTTTCAATAGTGTGTAAACTCCACCACAGTTTTCTGGTTCTCTAACCCCCTTAGGCTATCCTCACCCCCTTATTGTGTAGAAAACCATGTAGTAAACAATAAATACTTAATAAATGTACAAACAAGTGCCCTTTATTAATCAAATACCTTAGGCGCTACCATCCATTAAAGGAACTCTACTGACTATAGAAGAATTTTGAGCTACTCTGGCCTGATTTCCAGGCTCTTAATGACCAGACACAGATGCTATTTTTTTTT
>NW_004567115.1:6882378-6899841 GCF_000260355.1 Condylura cristata | reverse complement strand
GGTGATTTGGTGATGGGAAACCCGCGGGGATTACAATCGAGATGGAAAAAAAAATGTGCAAAATGATGTAAAAATAAACTTTGTAATAAAAAAAATTAAATTAAATAAATAAAAAAAGACATGTGTTTCTCTTTTTTGGTTGCTGAGTAATATTCCGTTGTATATATGTACCACAACAGATGCTGTTTTTTTAAAGATTTATCTTATTTATTTATACATACAAGAACTGGGGTATAGGCCTGAGGTGGGGGGGGGTGAGAGAATTCACCAGAGACAGAGTGGAAAGCAAAATAGGTAATCTACTGAAATACACTGCTGAGGAGAGCAGCAAGCAATACAGGAGAGGTCTGCTGTGCCATGTGGGTCACCCGCCTGGCCAGAGATCAAACTTATGCTGCAGTGGCTGTGGATAGCTTGGTAGCTGAGACTTAACCCCTTTCACCACCAGGGATGCCCAACACAGATGAACATTTATAATTAATGTTTTTCCATTAGTAATTACCAGCAACTAGCTACGATTTCTATAAATAACCTACAATTTTCTGTAATGGTTTCTCAAACATATCAAAGGTATCCTTGCAGTCTTGTCTTAAATGCTCATGTATAAAGAGAAACCTGGGAAGATGATGGCAAAGTAGGGAACACCAGGAATCTGTCTTCTCACCAAGACAACAATTGCAATGGCAGGGTCTCTGATGTAAACGTTTTGGAACAATAGTGTCTCTTTGAAGAACTGCAACTTCCAGGGGAAGACTTGGGAGGTATATTGCAGTTAATTTTTACTCAGTTTAGAGGTGGTAGCAGTACCGCTATTCATTCCTTAAACCCAGTCACGTGGAAGGCAACTGCGTACATCTTCCCACATAGTACATAAAAATAAAGGTTGGCAAAACCTCTCCTCCAAACCACAAAGACCTGTGCTCTGATTGAGACGCTGCTTCTGAGGACAGAGGTCTAGACAAAGGGATGGGAAACCACTGAGGTTGTAACAACCCCATTATTGCGTTTGCCTCCCATCCCACTATAGTGACTTACAATATGTTTAGTAGATTGGCAACTTTTACCTCTCGCCTTCAATTTTCTCTTTTCTTTTTTTTGGGGGTGGGGGAGAGCCAGGCATTAAGGACTTGGACATTTAAAAACATGTCATATGTAGGTAAAACTAGAAAGTGACCACACATATCCAGGGAGAGGAACAGAAAAGGTCTGAGAATACCTTAAATTTACACCTCAGGTAATCCTAGGCACAGAGGCAGCCTAAGATAAAACAAACAAACAAACAAAGGAATAAAAACAGCCAATTACTGGGAAAGTGTTACTACAGTAAGTCAAATGTTTAATTATAAAACTAAATCACAAGCAATATACAATGGGAATATATAAAACAACTAAATCTATCCCTGAAAAAGACCCAATGGCAGATATGTCACACAAAAAATTTAAAACAATTGTTTTTAAAATGCTGAAAAAAATGAAGGAAGATGTGGAAAGAGTTAAGAAAATGATATACAGACAAAATGGAAATAGTAGCAACGAGCTTAAAAATAACAAGAAAGGGGCCCTCCCTTGTGGCGCAGGGGGTTAAAGCACAGCATTGAGAAGCTTAAGCCACTTCTGCATGAGTTCGATTCCCGCTTGCCCTGGAGGTGACTATATGGTGTGGCAGACCTCTCCTGACCCACCCGCTGCTCCCCTCAGCAGTGTACTTCGTTGATCTGCCTGTTCTGCTCCCTGCTCTGTCTCTGGTGAATCCTCTCACCCTCCGCATCTATGGCCTGTACCCCAGTTCTATATGAATAAATAAATAACAAGAAAAAAGGCTAGAGTCGAAAAATAAAATAACTGAAATGAAAAATTCACTAGAGGGGTTCAAAAGAAGATTTGAATGGAATGAAAGAATAAGTGAACTGACAGACAACAGGAATTAATGTATCTATAAAACAGAAAGAAAAAAAAAAGACTGAAGCAAAGTGAACAGAGGCTAGGGACTGATGGGACACTTAAACCCACTATCAAGTGGAGCACACCTGCGTTGTAGTAATCCCAGAAGACAGAAAGGGAGAAAGAGAGTATTTGAAGAAATTAAGGTTGAAAACTCTCCAATTTTAATGAAAGACATCACTACAAATATCCAAGAAGATCAACAGATTCCAAGTAAAATAAACTCAAAGACAGCTAGCTACACAAAGACACATGATAATTAAACTTTCAAAAGACAAAGATGATTTGAAAGCACAAATGATAAAGTCTGTCAGACACAAATCCTGTATCTGATATCAAATGAACATCCAAAATATATAAAACTTCTAAATATGTAAAGAACTCCCAAAACATAAAGAACTTCTAAAACCCAACAACTTCACAGACACTAAACAAATGAATTAAAAAATGGACAAGCAGTTAATAGACATTTCTCCAAAGAAAATATACAAGTGCCCATAAGTTCATGAAAAGTTAGCGAACATCACCAAGCATTAGGGAAATGCAAATCAAAACTACAATGAGATATTTCATACCTATTATGATGATTATCACTTAAAAAGCAGAAAACAAGTTGTTGAGGACAGAACACATGTGCATGGTTGGTGGGAATATAAAATGGTACAGATGCTACAGGAATTAGAATGCCAATTCTTTAAAATGTTAAAAAAAAAATATGGGCCCTCCCTGGTGGTGCAGTGGGTTAAATCACAGCACTAAGAGGCTAAAGCCACTTCAGCACGAGTTTGATCCCGGGAGGTGACCACATAGTGTGGCAGACCTCTCCTGACCCACCTGCTGCTCCCCTCAGCAGTGTACTTCGTCAGTTCTGCCTAGTCTGCTCCCCACTCTGTCTCTGGTGAGTCCTCTCACCACCCCTGCACCTCTGGTCTTACCCTAGTTTTGTATGCATAAATAAATAAATCTTTTTAAAAAATGTTAAAAAATAGAATTAACATATGATTCTGCTGGGTCAATAATACCTGTAGGTTTAAATACCAAAGAATTGAAAATTTGGCCTCAAAGAGGTATTTGTATTGTCTTGTTTGTGAAAGCACTGTTTGCAACAGCTATGAAACAAGACCCTACATGTTCACTAGTGGATGAATGAAGGATAAGCAAATGTGGTATATATAGTACATACAAGAGAATATCATTCAGCCTTAAAGAGAAAGCAAATTCTCACATACGCTACATGAATGAACTGTACGTATATTACTTTGTGTGAAACAAGTCAGTCACAAGAAGAAAAATGCTGTAATATTTTTCTTATATGAGGAACTTGGAGTAGTGAACATCACTGAAAATAAAGAAAAATGTTGGTTGCTAGGGTACAGAAGGTTTAGATGAAAATTCAACATTATGCTATTTTGTTGCTCAAATTGTTTCTCAGGTTTGGCTATAGAAAATTTTTCAGGTTCATTTCTGAGTTATTTTCACATACTGTACTCTTTTGTTTTTTAAAATTTTTTCCTTACCTTCTGGTGCTACAAGATCTCCAACTTCATCTTATATATTCTCTGTATTAAACTTCAGGTGGGTATTTTTCTATGGAGCCCTGGATTCTTTTATTGGAGAAAAGTATTAGAAATCAAGATCTGTGTGGTGAATGACATTACTGTTTTTAAAAATTTGAATAAGATTTGATTGGTACTGTATTATATAATTTTTATTTGTTCTGGAAAGAACTGTTAACTTGAAGTATTTTTCTCTCCAGGAACATGGGATGACTTTCCTGATTGAGTTCCTTTATATTTCTTAGTACGTAATTTAAAAATTGCATTCACTCTATGTATATCCTGGCAAAAACAATCTTTTAAATGTCACTTGGTATTTCCTCCATCTAGTAAAGTAAATCTTCTAAACTTCACAAAGTGTCCATCAGCCTTCAAGGGTTTCTGTGATCCTTTAGAGTGATCCTCAGCTGTGGCTCCACTTTGGAACCCATGTCCCACTCATGTCTGAATTAGCTCCACAGGAGTCTCTGCGGGGGGAGGACCATTGTTCTAAAGGTTTCAAGTGACTCCAATGTGTATCTAAGTTAGAGAACTACCACATTCATCCTTATATGGCCTCTGTACAAGCTCATTTCCAGTGAGGATTGCTGAGTAATGCCTCTCAGGCACAGATGACCTCCCATCCCTCTGCAGAAACACCCAGGTATCCCTAAATTACCAAAGCTTTAAATATTGTGACTTTCAAGAGATGCTATTTAAACTAAATTTTAATAGGCAGCTGTTTTGTTGGTTTTATAAAAACTTTAAATGACCCTTTTTTAATAGAATTCACATGACTTGATTAAGGCTGGCCATAACACAAACCTTAGTGACTATGCCTATGCAATATTCAGATTCATTTCCTCTTACTAAAGACCAAGGTTTTTTCTGAAAGGGTCAACTTCTTTCTTTCCCTGAGGTACACCAAACATAATGGATCACAGCAAATTGAAAAACTAAACTCAGCTCAACTCTTGAATGATTGACTCAATCCTATAAACAAGTGACCCACCAGAAAAATGAAGTGTGTCTATTTCCGGGTATAAATGCAATTTACTTCAGTCTACTATTCTATACAAATCTGGCATTACATTAAAAATTGTAAGACACAAAAGAGTGTGTAAAAGACATGAAACATTTGGTAGATAAAGCAATCTACCAAAATAATATATGAACCAGATGTTGGGAAATTCACACAGCTTAAAATAACCATGTCAATTTTCTCATCATTTATTGGAAAAAAATTTTTTTTTGCTATTTTTGAAACATTTAAAAAGATTACAAGTCTAAATCAAAATATTAACAACGTATTACAAGGTTTGTAATTATGTAAAAATAAAATGTGTGCTAAAATATGTGTAAAAGCTAGCTAGCAGAGAAGAAATGAAAAATATGTATGGTATGACATATTACTTGAAAGTAGACTGTCATAAAAGGTACACACTGTACACCCTAGAGCAAAAACCAGAGATAAAAAACTCAAAAGGAATGACAAATAAGCAAAGATAAAGTGCAAATAAAATGGGATCACAAAAATATATATTCATATTCCAAAAAATCAAGAAAGCAAAGGAAGATAGAACTATGCGACATATAAAGAAAAAAACTAACAATGTGGCTGATTTAAATCCAACCACATCAATAATCACAGTCATGTAATTATCAAAAGACCAGAATTAAAAACCACAGATCCTCAGAATAAGGAATGCTGCCAGGAATAAAGATAGATAAACAATAATAAAAGAAAATACCATAAACAAATTAACACTCAACAATCCTAAGTGCTAGTTGGCATAGACTATCCAAAAGAATGCATAAAAAGGTTGTCAAAATAAGTTTAGCAAGTTAAGTAAATTTAGCAAGAAAGCAGGCCCAAAGTATATAATATGTGAGAAACACTAAAAAAGAATGAACTTTAACTGCATGCAGAAATCTGAGTAAATCTGACTTTAGACAGAAAACCCCTTTTTAAAAATTTTAAAAAGACTGGGGCCTTTCCTAGTGGCGCAGCAGGTTAAAAGACAGCACTGAGAATCTAAAGCTGCTTCCGCATGAGTTCGATTCCCGCCTGCCCCGGAGGTGACCACATGGTGCGGCAGACCTCTCCTGACCCGCCCGCTGCTCCCCTCAGCAGTCGATCTGCCCGTTCTGTTCCCCACTCTGTCTCTGGTGAAGCCTCTCACCACCCCTGAGCCTCTGGCCTGTACCCCAGTTCTGTATGCACAAATAAATCTTTTTTAAAAATTTAAAAAGATTTACTTATTTATGCAATACAGAACTGGGGTACAGACCAGAGGTGCAGGGGCGGTGAGAAGATTTACCAGAATGGGGAACAGAACAGGCTGACTGATGAAGAACACTGCTGAGGGGAGCAGCAGGCGGGTCAAGAGAGGTCTGCTGCGCCATGTGGGTCACCTCCCTGATCGAGGATCGAACTCACACTGAAGTGGTTTTAGCTTCATAGTGCCCAGGAGTATGTTTCTATAGAGATGTATTAAACATGGGAAGGAAGACCCAGGAGTATGTTTCTATAGAGATGTATTAAACATGGTATTGGCTAAAAACTTAAAGACACAATTTAAATACATATCTTACAGTATTTCTTAAGTATTAGTTCAACAGATTTCTTTTAAGTGACCAAATATTTTAAAAGGTAACCAAAAAGGATTCCAGACAAAAATCTGGTTTTCCTCCTATCTGTTTAAGTTGGTAACTTCTTAATATAAAATCAACCATCTTTACTCTCTTGAGACAAATTTTGCTCAGTTCATGGTGTACAGCTTCCTTAATATGCTATTTTCTAATACCTTCAGTTTTTGTTCCTATAGTTAAGTTATTGGCTCAAAGCTTCCTGTATTTTTGTTTTATTACCTGAGTAAAATCAGTTTTGTTGAAGCTTTTGAGCTTATGCTCTGAATGTTTTATTGCCCAGATTATCTATTCATAAAAACAGGAAAAAGCTTGCCCATAAACTGTCAAGAGTAGAGTCTTTTTTTAAAGTGATGCTTTGAACATTTTCTATTTCCCTCAATTTATTAAACTATGCAAATTTCTTTTAAAATATCAATTGCGATAATTTGATAATTTCCCCACAAATATTTTGTTCATATTTTCAAATTTCTTAACATAACTGCTATCTGGTAATTTTGTAATTTTTTATGTAAAAATTCTGTAATATTCCTAATTTTCCTAATATTCCAATATTTGCTAAATAACATCCTAAAGTTGTGTATTACAGTCCATGTATGTGGATTTTTCCATTTTACCACTCTTCTGTCTCCTTTATTTACTTTTATTAAATTCCTCCACTTGGGAGAGAAGTGGGAAATTGGTTACATATACAAGAGTTATCACCTACGTACATGTATTACAGATAAAGAGAGCAGGAATTTTCTAGGGGTCTGTTCAGCTTGTAAGGAACTACCAAATTGTCTCCCAAAGTACGAGCATCCTTTTGCATTCCCACCCATAATGAAAGACTTCCTGTTGCTCTGCATCCTTGTCCACAACATGATGCTTTCAGTTTTGATTTTAGCCATTCTAAAAAGTGTGCCACATTATTTCATTGTTGTTTTAACTTATAATTTCCTAATGACAAAAGTTATTTCAGCATCTTTTCATTTGCTTTCTTCTCGGTGCAGTTGCCCACTTTATACTTGAATTGTTTTCTTCTTTTTAAAAATCTTAATATTTATTTGTACATTTTGGTGACAAGTAAAAAGTATCCAAGGTAGCAAAGAATTTAACCATAGCCATAGAAAGGTCTGCCTTTGCCCCTTAGCTTCTGAAAGAGTGATCTTCATAATTTATAATAATCTTGCCCAATAAAAGTGACCTTAGGTAAAAACATTGGTCCAGCCAGACAGTAACAGTATGACTTATTGGGGGGCTTTGAGTCACACCAACATTGAGAGTTATGGGGTCGTGTGGTATCAGTTTGACCTCCTGAAGGGATAGAGACTTAAGTCAGCCACATCAAGTTTATGTGATGGAACCCAATACTCTGGACATCAAAGTGAGTTTCTCTAGTAGGAACTGTCAAACATCAACACCAGGAAATCAACACTGTCCATGACACAACTGGGAGAGGACAACTGGAAATTCCATGTTAGGCAATTTTTCTGGAATCTGCCCTATTGCCTTTGTTATATTAATCTGTATCTTTGAGCTGTAATAAAACATGTATGGGTCTGAACTCTCATCTATCGCACTGTTTTATGGCTCCCTACTTTGCCAATACTCCACTATCTTGACTGCTCCAGCTTTCTGGTCAGCCTTAAAACAAGGTACTGTGTGTCCTGGATACTGTTTTTGACCCAGCCTAAGTCTGTCTTTTAAACTTACATGTTAACATATTCTTAATTCTAATTACTGATAAGGTAGCTTTTTATTGTCACTCTTGCTCTCTATCACCATTATTATTGTCCTTTGCTAATAACGATGTAGATACTTCCTTTTTCCTAATAACAGCATAAATATTCCATTGTCTTTCACTTAGTGAGAAAACCTGTGCTTAGCTTTCTGTAGTTCTTACACCCCTTTCCCAGATGCTTAGCACACATCTTTTAATACTCAAAATTTCAATCTGAATTTTTTCTCATTTTATCAGTGAAATTCTTTAAACTGTAGGCTGAAGTATTTAAGCTAAAGGGTATTGTCCTCCATTTTACCTTTGAGTACTGCTTCTCTTCTGTTTGATCTTCTCCCTTATTTGAGAATATTATTTATCTATATGTTAAGTCTGTATTCTCTGCATTTCATCTTTTTTATTTTTTCCACCATGGCATTGTAGAACATCTCCAACTTCTCTTCCCTCATACTGGCTTGACTTGCAGTATTATCTTTTGACTACATTATAGACTTTAATAGCATACTGAATTTCAATCTCTTTATGACTTTTGGGGGTCTTGAAGAAAATTAAAGGTACAGAAAAACACAAAGGATGATTTAAGAACCTTTGTTTTCATTCCTGTTTTCTCTATCTCCAGGGTCTTGGAGTCAGCCTATCTGCATTCAAATCTGAGATCTACCATAGTTATATAATCTTGGGGATGTAATTTAACTTATTTACTTCATTTTTCTTGGGGATGATATTTAGTTATTTTCAATTGACTTATTCATGAGGGGTTTTAATACAGTATATGACATTCAGCAAATATCTAGCTACTATCACAATAATCTTTAGTGAAACCTCAGTTGGTTTCCTTCTATATCATTCATCTTTAGTGTTCCAGATTGACATTATTTCATTCAAAAAAGTTCAGAAGCAAGTATCACCTAATATCATTCTTGTTTTTCAATTTTCAAGGTATGATTTCCCTCTATATCTTAAGTATAAAAATTCTTTCTTTAATTTTACAAAATTTATTTGGGATAGCATGATTTTTATCCCCCAAAATGCTGCTGTTAAAAAATGAAATTCAACTGGACACATTTTAAAGATTTTATTGGCTTTGCTCAAAAAGTCATGAGTTGGGTAGCATTCAATTTAACAGAAAGGAGCGTTGAGGAACTGTACAAACTATAAGACTTTTATAGTCAGAAAGGAGTAGGAACAGGGAAGTTATACTAGACAAAAAAGCAAGTGGGTTATGGTAAGGTCACTTTCCTTCAGGGGATGGTCAGGTCTTGCAGGCTGATTACCTAACTAGTGCTGATCAGGTGATTCCCGAATGACTGGTTTGAAATTCCATTTCTGGGAAAGCTAAAATTGTAAGGTCTTGGTTTGGTCACATCTGGCTTAGCATAAGTGATTCCATTTATTCTGTTGTTTTGTTTTTAACACTGTCAATTATTTGTAAGTGGGGAAAGCTATTCAGGTTTGGTCTTTGCTAAGAAAAGAGTCAGGTAAATTCTAGTTGATCTCTCCCAGTTATACACGATCTGGGTATTATTTGACCCTTAACTCTCAGTTCTTAAGTGGGAGAAAAGATTGATCCACATAACTCACTCCAAAATCTATTGTCAAATAGTCACATAGTATTGTGGCTCTCATCTATTTTGGAAACTAGGAATCTTTTTGAGGGTCTCATTAAGGTTACATACTTTCTCTCTAGAGTACACAATTTTGTTTGCCAATTCAGTATGGCAAGTCATGAAGTTAATTCAGATTCTAGGTTCAAGATCCCCTGATTTACCATGGATTTCATGTACTAGGAAGACACTCTTACACCTGTGACCTAATTTATGTATGTGATTGGTAATTTATTCCTGGATAGTTGGAATTTATGCATGTGATTGGTAGTTTATTCCTGGATAGTTGGAAATATAGCTGTCTCCTAGTCAAAAGTAGGGCCCAATCAAGCTAATAAGCTGGTGACTGGCACAAGGGTGTTCATTAAACTGTTTTCTCTACTCTTGTAAATATTTGAAAATTTCCATTAAAACTTTATTTGGCCCCCATGGATTTTCTTGTCTCTGTCCTTTCCTATTTCTGTTCCCTTCACATCTGAAAATGCACCAAATCCACTTTGAGTCCTGTCTTTAGAGAAGTGTGGTCACCACGGGAATAGAGATAATGATAAGAGAGATGGGAGGCAGAAAGGAGCCTGGATGCTGCAGATAACAGCTGCTATATCATACGGGGTGGCTGCCGAGTCTGTGGTTGGCAAAGACTCCACTTCCTTAAATTGTAGGGATGCATTAGAGATGGGCAGAAAATCTATTTTTCCTGCTTGTCCTTGTTACTCTGTTTCAGGAATCCAACTTTACTTTCACTCAGAAAATCCTCCTGATTCCTGGCATATTTTAACTTGTATTTCTAACTTCTGATTCTATTTGTAACTCTGTGTCTCTGTGTATTTCCACCTATTTGACCAAGGGATAACAAGGAGATTAAGCTGGGTCCCACTAACTGGCTCACAGCTAAATCCAGGCTTCCTACAATTGAATTCTTAAGGGTAAAAGGTCTTACATTAATCTGGCACATGTTCAACCTGGAGACAGTAGATAAGTAGAAGAAATAGCTTCTCATCTACACTTGCCTCCCTTAACTCTTAACCACAGTACAATCTGACATAAACAGGGCCTCCCCAGTGGCCTAGGGTTTAAGTCTCAGCGCTATCACCACTACGGCCTAAGTTCAATTCCTGGCCAGAGAGCTGATGCACATATGGTGCAGCAGACCTCTCCTGTCTCGCCTGCTGCATCCCTCAGTACTATATTTCAGTGGATCTGCCTGTTCTACTCCCCACTATGTCTCTAGTGAATCCTTTTACCCTCCGAACCTCTGGCCTACATACTAGTTCTCATATACACAATAAAAAAAAAATGTTCTGTGATAATTAAAGAGTTCATGTCTTCAGAAAGATATGAATGCTTAGAAGATTGGTTACTAACCAGAAAGATATGACTTGAATATTTTCTACCACTTGGGGAAGTTAAGCTAACTGTGCTAAGCCTCTATTATCTCATGTCTAAAATGAATATAATAAAATTACTTATCTTGCCAAAAATCTCTGAGGATTATTTTGAAATGACATAAAATGCTTAGCACAGTCCCTGATAAATAGTACTTAAAACACAACACACTTTTTATAACCAGTAAATCAAACTGTTTTTTCAGCATTATCAGCCCCTCGAAAATGCTGAGATAAAACAAAATGGCAGCTAAGATCAAATAATACTTCCAAAAATTAATCAAAACAAATGGAAATCAACAAAAGTATTATAATTACGGGCCAATATTCCTTTGAAATTCCAAGCAAAATTATAGTAAATTGACTCTGTGTATAAAAAGGACAATATACCATCCTAAGTGGTGTTTATCCCAGGAATGCAACATTTGGTTTAACATCAGAAAATCAACATAATTCACCCTACAAGGAGAATAAAAAGTACACCATTGTGTTAATAGATATAATTAAGGTATCTGACAAAATACAGTAACTATTCATGATAACTTTCAGTGGACAAGGAATAGACAGGAAGTTCTTCAAAGTGCTAAAAGGCAACTACAAAAGAAATCTATAGCTTAGTATACTGTATGGTAAAAACTGGAATGTATTCCCCCTAAGATCAGGAAAAAGACAAAGATACCCACTACTCCAACACTGAAAAAGAGAACTACCCCATGCAGTAGATAAAGAAAAAGAAAAAAGGCATTTAAAAAAAGTAAAACAAAATAATGGTTTATGTGGGGAAATTCTATGAAATCTATACATAGTTACTAGCTTAAGCTTTTTTTTTTTTTTTTAGCAATATCACAGCCCAGACAATATACAATTATCAGGGCCCTCCATGGTGGTGCAAGGAGTTAAAGCACAGCAGTATGAAGCTATCAGCAAGCACTGCAGTACAAGTTCGACTCTCAGCCAGGGAGCTGACCCACATGGAAGAGAAGACCTCTCCTGTCTCACCCACTGCTCCCCTCAGCAGTGTATTTCAGTAGATCTGCCTGTTCTGCTCCCCACTCTTTCTCTGGTGAATCTTCTCACTTCCTCCCCGTACCTCTGGCCTGTACCCCAATTCTTGTATGCATAAGTAAATAAATCTTTAAAAAAAAAGACTAATATCATGATCAAAAACATATACAATAATCAACTGTATACCTATGTCCTACCAATTAAAAAATAGGAGATAAAAACAATACAATTTATAGTAACATGAAAAATTTTAAATACTTAGGGATAAATTTAACAAAATATATGCAAGGTCTGTACAATGGAGAAAACAATACTCAGGTAAGATAAACTCCAGAAGAGTCAAGGGACACAAAAACCACACTTATAAATTGGAAGATTCAATATTACTAATATGTTAATTTTTCCCAAATTTCTCTATAAATTCAAAACAAGCCAAGCCCAGTCAATATTACAACAAAAAACTTCTGGAGAAAGTTACAAGCTGATTGTATAAAAAGGGAAAACACCTAATATTCCCAAAGAATGCAGTAAAAGAACACTATCAAAGAGTTTCTTAGCCTTGTTTGGTGTTATTCATAGTTTGGATTAGCTAAAATCTTTATCACAGGGAACTATGCTGTGCATCATAGGATGTTTGGCAGAAATCAGAGGCAGGCCCTCCCACTCCAAATAGTAATGATGAAAATTGTCTGTAGACACTACCAAATGTCCCAAATGTGAGGTAAAATTACCCTTACTGAGCTATGTTTATTGGTGTTACTGACATGAGGGCAGACACTTAGACTAAGGCACAGAACAGAGTCTAAAAATAGATTCTCAAGTAAGTCAATTATTTGACAAACTAATTCTATAGGAAAAGATGATCTTTCCAGTAATGATACTGTCATGATTTGCTATTCACATATGGACCTCACCCTCATATAACTCATACAAAGATATACCAAGACTTACCAGACTTAAATTTAAGAACAAAACTATGAAACTTCAAGAAAAAAATATAAAGAAAACACACTTAGTAATCTTGTCTAAGCAAAAGATTTTTAAAATAAGGCATAAAGAATCACATACTCTTAATTGATAAGTTGTACACTGAAATATAAAATGTGTTCACTCTTCAAAATCTGTTAAGGAAAAAAAGGGAAGTTACAAGTGGGCAGAAGATATTTGTGAAATATATATCTAATAAAGCATGTGCAGTCAGATTAAGACAATAAGACAAACAAACTAGTTAAAAATATGAAAAATTAAAAAAATATATGAAAAATTAAAAATTGGGGCCTCTCTGGTGAAACAAAGGGTTGTCTCACCACTATGAAACTATCAGCAGCCACTGCAGCATGAGTTCGATCCCCAGCCCAGGAGCTGATCCACATGGCGCAGCAGACCTCTCCTGCTTCACCAGCTGCTCCTCTCAACAGTGTATTTTAGTCAGTTTGCTTGTTCTGCTCCCCACTCTGTCTCTGTTAAATCCTTCCACCCCTTGCACCTCTGGCTTACAGCCCAGCTCTTGTATGTATAAATAAATCTTTTAAAAAAATTTAATTACTTCATCAAAGAAGATAAACTAATCGCAAGTAAGTACATGAAAAGATGCATGATGTCCTTAGTCATTAGGGAAATACAAATTAAAACTGCACTGATACCACATAAACCACTTGAAGAATCTAGAAACAAATACAAAAATACACAAAAATATTCCACCTAGCTAAAAAGATTTCTGATTTTCAGTAACTTTTGGTATTTACTCTTTTGATATTTAACTTGTTTATGTATCCAGTCTCCTTCTGCCATAGGAGTTACAATATATCTCTGTAGCACTTTGAAGTACTGATAATAAAACCCCACATTTGTACATTTGTAAGCGATATACAGGTTCCTAATTCTCATTAAATAAATCTAGAATATATTAGACACAGTGGATGGTAGTGAGATACCTGGGTTCAAATCAACTAAACTTAATTTATGTGGACTCATTTTCCTACTTATTAAACTGAGAAACACGGGAACAACAGTCTGGGGCACTGGGTGGTAAATAAAACCAGCAATCCTAATTCATATGAAGCCAGCAACAAGCAAAGGCCAAGTTACAGTTGAACTTCATTTTCCGAAGCAAAGACTGAGAAACATTGAGGCTTCTTATCTTCTTGGTTGTAAGTAGGAAGTATCAGAAATCTACCACAAAGATAACTGGCCTGTGGTAGACAACTCGAGAAATACTCATCTTGACCCCTTTTCTCACTGGGACTAAGATTCAACAGGCTCTACATCTAGGGGAAATTAGCTATCTTAGGCAGAATTAAAACAGGTTAGTTGTACGTTCCCTGATTTGTTGTAGCCATAGCAATCATCTCAGTGAGAGAGAAATAAGGTTCAGGTATTTGGCACATATGCTTGGCTGAGAATCTACAATGGGCAGAATTATGAATGCCTATAAATCAAAGACCAGAATCATTCAAGGAATTATGACAAGGCAGAACCAAAAAACTCCATGAAGGATTTGCTGTTTTACCCACCATACTCCAAAAACAGGAATTGTGCTAGACAAAGTCACATATTTTATCACTTAATCTTCACAGTAGTCCTTGTGAGATAGCAAAATTGTTCTTGCATCAAAGAGGAGAAAATAGTCTGAAACACAGCTAAGTAATCTGCCCAAGCAGTCAGCATTACTAAGCGAGAAGGCTAACATTCAAATTGAGTTATCTGAGTCCATGTTCTTACCTCTACTATAACTTATAACCCTAAGACCAGCTGCCAACTAATGAAACTAGCAGTTTCTAGAACACAGAAGGTTTAATGACTTCTTTTCCTGCCAGGGAGACAGGAGGCATCCTGGAATTCCCAGCTTTTTCTCTGCATTAGCATTCCCAATAGTAATGATGACAACGATTAAGAAAAGATGAAGGAGAAAAAGTACATGCATATAGAAGATTAGGTTTTTAAAAAAAGATCTATGTATTCATACAGAACTGGGGTACAAGCCAGAGGCGCAGGGGCAGTGAGAGGCTTCACTAGAGACAGAGTGGGGAGCAGGACAGGCAGATCACTGAAATACACTGCTGAGAGGAGCAGCGGGCAGGTCAGGAGAGGTCTGCCACACCATGTGGATCACCTCTGGGGCTGGGGATCAAACCCGCACGGAAGCAGCTGCAGTCAGCTTGCAGTGCTGCGTCCGAACCCACAGTGCCACCAGGGAGGGCCCCATTTTTTCTTTTTTTAAATAGCCCACACATATTTACTGAGCACCCATAATGGTCACAGCAGTGTTTGGCACTGGGGGTGTAACAGTGAAACAGTGAATAAAATAAACGAGACACCGTTGTTACCCAGAGAGGAGTTTCATCCCAGTGGGAAGATGCTAGCAATGAATGTTTTTAAATATACACCTGTTTCAAATATTTTCCTGTATTTTTATTTAGTACAATTGCAACCCTTAGTTAGGATGATATTTAGAAAAGAGTCTCAGAGGAAATGATACCTACGATAAAAACTGAATTATTATTTGTCCCTAACAAACATGGATCCTGAAGATGTGTATTTATTGCTGGTTTATAAAAATTCCCATGTGGTGAGGATCCAAAACGTTAGTGAGGAATAGAGGGCTCTTGCCAAGTCATATAGAAAAGACATCTTGAAAGTAGGTTTTCAATCCTCCTCCAGCCCACCACAGCAAACTGCCTGATTACAATCATGGCGACCTTGAGGTAGAAACAGCTACTAACTAACCTCTCTTGGTATTGGGTTCATCCAACACAGCCTCCTCCACAATGCCACCTAAGCTTTATCCCAATTAGATCAAAGTTGTATACCTATGGTGCACTGGTGGGGAAGTTGGTACCTCGTCTGTCCTGACCTGGACTGACCACCTTGTTCTGTCTCCAAAAAAGATTGGTAATAACAATGCCAACACAACTGGTCTGAGGAAAACTGAAAATGACCATTCAGAGCAGACAAGCCCAGACTGAAGTGATACCTCTGTTTCTGCCCTCATCATTGAAGCCTTCAAGGGACCACAAAGAGATAGAAACAGAAAAATATTAAGCACAGTGGAATTATCAGTTTTGATGAGATTGTCAATACTGCCCAACAGATGAAGCAAGAGAACTCTCTGGAACCATTAAAGAGATCCTGGGCTGTGATGTTGGTGGCCACCACCCTGATGGCATGACAGATGACATCAACAGCAGTGTGGTGGGATGCCCAGTCTTTGAAGAAGTACAGGGCTGTGTTCCAAAAAAGAATCACATAAGTTATTGCTGTCCTCAGAAACTGTATGAGATAATAAATGTTGGTTGTTTTAGCTGTTAGGTGTTAAGGTAATTTGTTATGCAGAAATGGGTAAGTAATGCTCTTCCCATCAGAGGAATTCTGCATCCCCTAAAAATGGGCTTACCCTAGCACCCCACCATATTCATTTGTGCTGACAGCAGTCACAGTTAATGTGAGTGGCCTCAGCACGAATGGGGTTGGCTTCATCCAGGGGGCCACAGCTGTGACAGCTGTGACTGTCAGTCAATCACCCCAATCAGGAGATCTGAATGGTGTATTTCCACAGCCGCCACGGGGTAACAAAAGATTTAACAACTACAGATTTATTTCTGAAACAAACTAAATAAGACCTTTTTAAAGATCAAAGTAAAAAATATTTCTGAGTTTGGCTTCATTACTTGAGAAAATTGTGTGAAAAATAGAAATGCATGTGACATAAGAGAGAAAACTAGCAGGGCTAGGAAAATACCAAATCTTGGATTAGCTATGGTTCTCAGCATGATTTCATGTGTGCTAAGAATTGATGTTGTTCAGCCAACCAAGAAAATAATTTGTCCCTGGGTAAAATGACTTGACTCTCCCATTGAGAAAAAAATGCTCTGAAACTTAAGGATAATGTGCAACTGATGAGCTGTCAATTGTGGCTATTCAACTAATCAAGAAATCTTATAAGAACTTTGGTGAAACAAATGGAGTGCTATGAATTCCATAAAATTGTTTTATTTCAATAGATAAGTGTAAGGTGACTGCATTCCAACAGTAAAATCTCAGAGAAAGACATTTCCCTCCTTTTCCAAAAATATAAGCTGAACTGAAAGGGAGTGGAAAATGACTATTGAACTATTGACTGACCATAGCTCCCAGACTCAGTCTTTGACTTTATAGTAGTTTTCTGCTCAAACATCTCAAAATTCATTCTATTATGACATACTTTTCCCTAGGCCAGTTCAATACCAATTGAGCTTGGTATATGTTTCTGTTGAAATCCTCCAAGAGTGTGTTCCAGATACATCAGATGTCACCTTCCTCTTTACAGCCTGCAAAAGTTACAAGATCCCCAAATGAAGCTTCACAGAAATTAAGAGGACACTGCCTTAAATGGCTTATATCTCCAGAATAGTATAATTCACTGATCTAGGTAAAGCCTCATATAATCAATCTGTTGAAATTTCTATGGAAATTAACAAGTAGTCTGTTTTAAAAATATCCAGTTGGTAGACTAAGTCTAAATAGTAAAAGAAAGAATACAGTGATCAAAAAAAATCAAATCAAGAATATCATTAAATTTAGTACCTGATTAAGTCTAAATAGTAAAAGAAAGAATGCAGTGATAAAAACAAATCAAATCAAGAATA
>NW_004567115.1:6830808-6881658 GCF_000260355.1 Condylura cristata | reverse complement strand
GGCAGGTCAGGAGAGATCTGCCTTGCCATGTGGGTCACCTCCCAGGGTGGGGATTGAATTCATGCTGCAGTGGCTGCAGAGAGCTTCATAGTACAGTGCTTTAGCCTGCTGCGCCACCAGGGAGGGTCCATCTATCTTTTCTAACTAAACAATACACTACCAAATTTTATGATCTAGAATAAAAGAGCTGAGAATAAAATATTTAACATAGAACTCATTAATTCCTTCCAGGGTGACAGGTGCTGCTCACACAGTTTCATCATTCCTGATCTCCCTGCCTCCAGCTTTCTTTTCTCACATTTGGAACTTCTTTTATTTTTTTTACTTTTAGCAGTATTTTCTTCCTTTTAATAATTTATCTCTACTTCTCTTGGTTTATAAGTAACCAAGAATTTCTATAAGTATCATAAAATTTCTTATTTCACTTATACCCCTTAATTAATGTAAAGATAACACTAACTTTGCTTTTCATTTTAAAAGGAACTTGAATAGTAAGATTCTTCCAAAATTAGAACTACCCCAAAAAAAAAAAATCACTAAGTGCACAATAGTATCTCCAGTAATTTCATAATTTTACCGTTTTTCTGACTTGTCTTTATGGGGTTATCAAGAGAGAAAGTTCCACTTTGAAAAATATTACTAATAACAACTTTCTCTTATACATCTCAAATATCCCCTTTTCAAACTAAAGCTCCAAATCTGGCAGGGGAGGGGATAAATGAAATTTCCAGCAAAATCTGAGAAAATAAAAACTGGACAGTGGAATTCTGTCTTTCGTTCACCTCCCGCCCCCAACAATTAAGTCCCTATGAGTCAGGCACTGTGCTAGGTAAGAACAGAATGTTGTTTCAAGAGTCTGCCATTATAATCTTAAAATGTCAAAGAAAAGCTAGTAAATGATATATGTACATAAATGTATATTTTTATAATTTATAACTATATATTGTATCATACATAAAATTTGTATATACTATATTTTGTGCTTTCTACCTTGTTGTAAAGACTCAGATAATAGGGAAAAGAAAATAAATTCTAAGAACTATACATGTGGCTTTAGGAATAAGGATATCTGGGCCTCCCTGGTGGCACAAAGGGTTAAGATGCAGCACTATGAAGCTGTCAGAGGTCACTGCAGCACAAGTTCAATCCCCAGCCAGGGAGCTGACCCATGTGGCGCAGCAGACCTCCCCTGTCTTGCCCACTGCTCCCCTTGGCAGCGTATTTCAGTGGATCTGCCTGTTCTGTTTCCCACTTTCTGGTGAATCCTCTCACCCCTCACATTTCTGGCCTGTGCCCCAATTCTTGTATGCATAAATATATAAATCTTAAAAAAAAAGAAAACGATGATGTTAAGAACAGTTCGATGTTATCAAAGCTCTAAAAGTAGCATAAAAATCTGTGTAATGCTTTATAGATGATTTTGTGTCTCATAAAGTTCCTGATTATAACAGCCAACAGAATCTATCAATTTCCTTATCTTTGCAAAAAAAAATTAAACTCAGCTACACATGAGAACTTAACTTTAATTTTATTTTTATTTTTATTTTTTTTTTTATGATTTATTTATTTGTTCATACAGAACTGGGGTACAGGCCAGAGGCTCAGGGGTGGTGAGAGGCTTCACCAGAGACAGAGTGGGGAGCAGAACAGGCAGATCGACAAAGTACACTGCTGAGGGGAGCAGCGGGCGGGTCAGGAGAGGTCTGCCACGCCATGTGGTCACCTCCGGGGCAGGCGGGATTCGAACTCATGCGGAAGCGGCTTTAGATTCTCAGTGCTATGCTTTAACCCGCTGCGCCACCAGGGAGGGCCAACTTTAATTTTATAACTGAAGTCTGCAGAAAAATAAAATTCAATTACAAACATATACTAGGCAGACTCAAAACCAAATTCCATATTCTAGGATGTTGACACTTCAAGAAACAAATGCAGGTATGATCCTATACCTCTGGCTTATATACAATTTATACATCATGTTATCTCAATAAAAGATAATTTTTAAAAGAATGAAAGATGTGCTATTTTAAAAACACCTATATGTGAATTTTGCTCTAGTTATAGTGCCATTTAATGTATAAAACACATGTAAAATACTTCTGGTAGTTAACTCTCTGGAATGAAGCTTAAGAGTATCTGATCTAGAGCTGCATGCCGCAATAATGTTTAATCATAACTTATAACCAAAAATATGAAAAATTGTTCAAACAAAATTATAAAGTATATGAATTATATTTTTACTAGAAGATAATTTTTAAAAGATTATCTATTAATCATCAGGTAGATAATAAATTAAAACCACAATGAATTACCACTATACCCCCATGAGATCAAGTAAGTAAAAAGACAAAATACCAAGTGTTGGTAATGAAATAGGCACTGGGAAATCTACACATGCTGCTGGTGGCAGAAATGGTATTATTATTTTGGAAAAATGTTTTCTGGAAGTATCTACCAGAGTTGAGCACATGTATATTCTTCCCAAACAGTTCCAATTCTAGTTACATGCCCTACAAAAATGTACTCAGGTATTTGCTCCCCAAAGGACACAGACTAGAAAGCTCATAAGATCATGTATTATAATATCCCAAACTTGAAAACCATTGAACTGCCCAATAACATTAGAATGAATAAATTATTGTTTATTCACGCAATGGAATACCTCATAGGGATGTCACATGGAACAAGGAAGGATCAACATACAATATGGATGAATCTCACAAACATAGCGCTCAGCTGGAGAAGCTAGAGATAAAAGAGCAGATACTTTTTGATTTCACATAGAAAGCCAAAAAAAGACCCCCCCCAAAACCTTTGCTATTAGAAGACAGAAGTTTCACACTTAAAAATAAGCGAAAGCATGCTTCTGGATGCATTTGAGATAAGAGTGCTGGATTATAAAATTTTACATGTGCACAATTCTCTATGTATTTCAATTGAATTTGAAATATTTATTAATATGAGAGTATATGACATGAATATTATCATTATAAAAGTAATACCATATGAAGGATACAATATAAAGCAATAAAAAAGAATATACAATAGTATACAATCATAATTTCACTTTCCAAAGGTACCGACAATTTATTTCTTCATTTTTTCTATAAATACATTTAATAGTTAGAACTATGAATATAATATATACAATTAAATTTGAGCTGTTAAATTATACCAAAACATATAAAATAATTATTTATATAATTTTCTATCTTTAAAAAGTTTCTGTCTATAAGCAAAATTCGACTACAAAATCAGTTACCACATACACAGAACACACAATTTACCTGAAAATCATCCAGCAGTACATATCCATGGGAGAGTTACTTTTTCCTACTTAAATAATGTTATGGTAAATATCTGTGTCTATACTTACACTTCAAAATTTACTTTCTTAGGATAGATTCTAAAGGTAGAATTACAAAAGCCAATGTTTAGTATTAGTAAAAGAGAAATGTTGCTAGGTTCTGAAGACAGAAGTTTGAGAAAGTAACGGAATGGATAACCATTCATCCCTTCGCTACTCTTTCAGTAAGCATTCCTTAGTCAGTTGAGGTCCTCAGGAAAGCAAACATCCACAGTCTGAAAAGCTAAGACATGTGAAGCTCAAAAACTCCTCAGTATTAGACATACACAAGGTGCTAGGGGGAAAAAGTTTGCTGAATTGGGTAAAAAATTTTAGGCAGGAAAATCAGTTTGACTCTTTCCTGTTGCTAAATCCCTACTTCCTCTATCTAGTAGTTTGCAAAGTGTAGTACAGGCTAGCAACAGTAGCTTCAACTACAAACTGGTTAGAAGCACAAAAGCTCGGTCTTCATTTACATCAATCAAAAACTCTGGAGGCAATCTATAGAACATGCCCTCTGGGTGATTCGGATGCTTGCTAAATTTAAGAATTGCTGACCTCTTTAGAGTATTCTACACCTGCAGGCCTAGAACACACCATTTAATCAGGAAGTAGAAATGAGATGAATCATTTTTTCAAATGATTATTCTAATAGTTATCTTATTTGGACAACTGAAGGTTTTTAGCAACAGACAAATGTTTTCTTCTGCTCTACTTCCTTTAGATTTGTGATTTAAGTGTATGTAACATCACACTACTGTAATTATTTTAATAAACTCACTAATGAAAATATAAAGGATATCATTGAAGAAAGGGATAATAAAAGACTTTCTACCTTACTCTATGATATGCATAAAACACACACAAAGTGAGAGAAATAATTTGCATTATCAGCAAATGTGGGTAGCAATTTATTTTGACTTCAAAATACAGCTTACAATAAAATGTACTCAGGCTGGTTTTTTTCATAAGCTAAGCAGCAACTTATAGATATTTTCTATATATTTAATTTGATGATAAATTAGGTTTTTATATCAAAAACAACTAAGGACTAAAAGGGAATAAGCAATTTTTATTTAGCAACTACCATAAAATAAATATTATGAATAAAGCTTTACATATGAGGCCCTCCCCGTGTTGCAAGGGGTAAAAGCACAGCATAATGAAGCTATCCCCAGCCACTGCAGCATGAATTCGATCCCTAGCCAGGGAGGGGACTCACATGGTGCAGCAAACACTGCTGCCCTCTCCAGTGTATTTCAGTAGATCTGCCTGTTCTGCCCCCCACTCTGTCTCTGGTGAATCCTCTCACCTCCCAGCACCTCTGGCCTGCATCCCTGTTCTTGTATGCATAAAGAAATCTTTTTTAAAAAAAATAAAGCTTTACATATGAGAGTTAAATAGAAAAACAAAATCTCCTTGCCATAGGTAATATCACTGTAACATAAAGTGTGAAAATCAGACAGAGAGAGGTTTAGCGAAGTTCCTACATCCCAAGTGTAGAACTAATTTAAAATGAAGTGGAAATCTGATCCTGTGCTTCTATGGTTCCAAATCCTGGGACTTTTAAATATTAAAATGGCTTTACACCACAAAACAAAATTTAATGTGTTTTCATTAGAGTGAACAGAAAACTGAAGAGATAGTTACAACATAAAAATTTTAACAACTTTTATTAATAATTTTCCCACCTAGTATTATTTTAGCATAACTTTAAAAAGGAGTATCATATCTAGTATAATTTTTATCTACTAAGTAATTTACGTAAAAGAAATCTGGTTAAATGTCAGAATGGACAATTTAATCTCTCCTCAATAATAAACATTTTGATTTAAATTACTAGATCTAATTTTAAAAATAGGTGTTGGCATAAAGCTGGTAAGCAGTTTTAGAGTTTGTTTTTGGATATTTAGCTTTTGGACTTGGCAACTCATGCAAACTAAATTCCAAAATGATCTTCCCTTCCTACTGTGGGTTTGAAATTAACCAGTGACTGGAGTTAGTTCTTTTCAAGAGTTCAACCAAGATGGCTAGTTAAAGTCAAAAGTGTGGAGAGGTTTTCTTCAGTGAGAAGACAAAGGGCAAATGGGAATAGGAAATTGAAAAAAAGACAATTAGAGCAATTCCACTTTCAAAATATTAAGCAAATAAGAAATCAGATAAAGAAAGACCTTTCAATTTCAACAGTCTTCTGCTCAGCCAACTGAATTACAAGCTGATTCACTGAAAATGAATTTTGAAATTAGACAGATCATGATTGCAGCTACCCTTTCCTCCAAAAAAGATGATATATTTCAAGAACAACAAAAAATAGGAATCATCTTGTCTTATTCTTATAATGAAGCAATTTATATGACCTATCAAAATAAAGAGTAAAAACTTTCATTAAAAAAATGAAAAAAAAAAGAAGCCATTTTGTTGTGGATCAGGTGGAATATATTAACATTATCAAAGCTATTTATAAATCTACAACATGCAATCAAATACAAAGTAAAGTTATGTAATTCTACCTAACCACACTACACGTTGTGAAAGCAGATAATGGGAAGATAAAAATGTAGTAATCACAGTACATTTAAAATCACTTGAATTTTTTTTCCCTTTATGTATTGTTTTAAGTCAAGGAAGGACTCAAATTATTTTTAAAAAGTAATTCTTATTTGATTCTAATGTTCAATCATTTACTACAGTAAACTATGTATTATTACTTAAATAAAACTTAGTCTATAGATATACATAAGAAAAGAACAGGAGAGAAAAAAGATCAGATGGCACAGTTCCTTGGAAAAGCAAGCCCCTGCATGAACAGGTCAATAAACTATTTGTACAATGGGACAGTTGTCTATTTTCAGATCATTAAGATATTTTTAAATATCCTGAAACCAAACCCAGATTCAAAAGGCAAGGTCAAAGCCATTCACTGTGTTTATTAAAATACAATCTCTTATAAAGCCTAGCACAGTAAAAGAAGCCAAGCTCACTTTAACATGACCTTAGCACGAGAAGCCTGCCAAAGAATTTTTATACAAATAGCAAACAAATGTCACTTATACCTACTGTTCAAATATGAAACAAAATGAAAGCCTACTAGGTATTTCAGAGTTTAAATGTGATGTAGTATCTGAATTAAGGAGTATGGGTAAAAGTTAACAGCCTCTACAATTAGACATAATTCAAGGATATGTTTTTATAAAGCTTTTGAACCCTGAACTAATCTTCAGTATCAATCCTCTAGCCTTTCACCTTTCCAATTCCTTTTTAAGGTTTTTCATCAAGTCAGGGATGTCCTACCCATTCCAGATAAAAATGCATTATTATGGTTTCTATTAGGGTACCATGCCACCAACAATTTTGGAAGAAATCTAAATCCCTAAATGTTTTGCTCATAAAAGGCTTCCTTTAGTTCTGTACTCAGGTTGTAAAGATTTGCTCAATGTTATGAAATCTAGAATAACTGATTCCACTATAAATATGTATTCTGTAACCTTGCTGGTTCCCTACTGCTGCTCATGATTTCTCAAATTATTGCTAGATTATAAAAGATTTAAAAATAACAAAGAGGTTCTGATTAACATAGAGTTCAAGTAGGAAATTTGTAGGTTTTTCTCATAAGTAGTAATGTTTATCTAGGGAATTCAAAGTTGGTATAACATGTAAAAATCAATAAGGGATAAAAATGCTTTAACATATAATTACTTCAGTGGATGCAGAAAAAGCATCATTCAAAATCCCAACAATCATTTATGATCAAAACATTCAGAAAGCTAAGAATAAAAGGGAAACTTACTCATCTAGATGACGGATAGCTAAAAAAATTATCTATAGCTAACATCATACCTAATAATAAAAGGCTTGATGCTTTCCTCCTAAGATTAGGAACAAGGCAAGGATTTCTGCTCTCACCATTTTTATTCAACCTTGGATTGCATGTCCTAATCAGTGATGTTAGGAAAGAAAAAGAAATACAAGTTGGAAAGGAGTAAATAAAACTGTTTATTCACAGATGATATGACTGTACATCTTGCAAACCCTAAAAGAATCTACAATATGGCAATTCCTGGTGGTGCAAGGGGTCAAAGCATTGCACTATGAAGCTACGGCCAGTCACTACAACATAAGTTTGATCTCTGGTCACAGAGGTGGACCACATGGACATCTCCTGTCCTGCTTGCTGCTCCTTTCAGCTGTGTATTTCAGTCAATCTGCCTTTTCTGTTCCCCACTCTGTCTCTAGCGAATCCTTTCACCTCCCCCCTACCTCTGGCCTGTACCCTTGTTCCTGTATGCATAAATAAATAAATTTTAAGAAAAAAGAATCACAAGAGTTACTAGAAATGAGTTTTGCAAGGTGGCAGGCTGCAGGAGCAAAACACAAAAACCAATTATATGTCTGTATAGCGGCCAAGGAAAACTGGAATACCATTTTAAAATATTTGAAAATACCATTTTAAAACACCCAAACTCCTGAACTAATAAGTGATGATAGCAAGGTTGCAGGATAAAGGCTAATATTTAAAAGTCAACTGCTTTCTTACATGCTGGCAATGAGTCAATGGAATTTGAAACTAAAAACACAGGATCATTTAGGTCAGCTCTAAAAAATAAAACACTTAGGTATGTATGCAACAAATATGTATAAGCCCTATCAGCAGAAAATTCTAAAACTCTGATAAAAAAAAAATCAAATAGCTATTCACAAAATAACTAACTAGTTTACATGCCATGTTTGGGAATAGGAAGAATTAATTTTATTACAAGTTGTTATTACCAATTTGATGTACAAATTCAATGCAATCTCAATCAAAAGTTTGAGTAAATAAGTTTGATTTGATCTAGTAAGTTATTTTGTAGACAGATATCAACAAACTAAATCTTAACTTTACATGGAAAGACAGAAAACTCAGACTGAAGAAGAAAAGTCGGATAGCTGACACTACTCAACTTCAAGACTTACTATCAATCTACAAGAAATAATTGAGAAGTGTAGGAAAATACATCAATGGAACTGAAAAGAGAATTCAGACACAGACTTATGGAAATATATTAAACCAATCGCTGGCAAAGAGCAAGAAAATTCAGAGAAGAAAGGACAATCTTTTCAATAAATGAGGCTTGAACGAACATTAGTATGCAAAAAAACCTAAAGTTAATCTAAACACAGTCATCAAAAAATAAATTTAAATGGATCATAAACATAAATATTAAATGCAGAACTCCTCAAAGAAAATAGGGGATGTCAATGACATTTTGATACAACACCAAAAAGCATAGTCCATGAAAGAAAAAATAGGTAAGTTGGAGTTCATTAAAATGAAAACTTTGGGAAAGCTACTGTTTCTTTACTATCACGTAACAAATGTCAAAAAATGTTATGTCCTTATAAGAAACATTATGTGTGTGATTTTAAGTTGCTGTATTTTCTTTCTAAACACTAATCTCTCAGTTCATTGTTTTATACTTTTCTTTTGTTAACTCAGTGACATGTCTTTATATATTATCCCATATTTGTACACTCTTAATAGTATTCCTTTCTACTTGGCTAGATCTTACTGATAGATTTACATTTTCCAATATTGCGATATCATATGCAATACTGTAAAAATAAACCTTTATTTCCCAAATTTCAAAGCCTATCAGTAGAATAATTCCTAATACTGGAACTGCTAGTCACCGCAATGTGAATGTCAAATCAATAAATATTGTAAAACTCCTTCTATCAAGTTTGTACTAATTCATGCTCCCATCAGCAGTGTAAGAAAGCACATTAACCTTTCTCTTTGACAGCAGTGTTTCATAAAATTTAATACCCACCATTTCTGTGAACTGTTTATTCATATGTCTTGACCATTTTCTAAAAATTGAATTGTTGATTGATTGTTCCTTTTACTACTTTATAATATTCCTCTTTGAAAAATTTTTGAATTAGCCAGGTGAACTCATTTTAGATAATCTTAATTGTGCTGGCAACAATCTAAGCATCAAAGTCAGAGACAGTCTTGCCTTGTTCTCTCCATCAGGTCTGGCAAAATCACAAGTCTCTCCAATATCACAATATTGGAAACTGTAAATCCATCAGTTGACCTTGGCAATATCATAGAGCTTCTTCACAGCCAGCTAGAGCTGGTGCTTGCTGGCCGTCACAAGTGTGCTGCTGTCTTCTCATTTCTTCACAGCTGAGCTAGTGGTCAGGGGAACCTGAAGATGGCACTGGGTCCGGTTGGTTCTCCTGGGTGTGCCCTTTCAAGGATATTCGAGTCACCTTCAGAGCCACAGAATCTTGTACCTCTAGGAGGGCGGTGACTTTGGGATCTTCCTCTTTTTGCTGCTGTGTTCACCTTTCATCACTGCTTTCTTAGCCATAAAAGCTTCTGCTAGACTTCAACTTTGGGAGGGGCAGGGGTTTCCTTTACACATTATCTTGTGAAAATGGACTCTCCTCTTTGGTTTAAGTCATGAGGCCTTTAGTATATTTTATTTGGTATCAATTTTGTCTTTCTCACAGTTCAATTGTGGCCATTTCTTATTTTTGATTTATCTCTTTTCTCATTAAATTTCTTTAATCCCCTCTTTTCTTAGATTCAAATACTTTGAATATATCTTTAGTTCAAACCTAACTTTTTGTGCTATAACTATATGTTGCTAAGAATTTGCATTCTTTTTGTCTCATCACAGTTTTCTCTTATTTTTTCCATTATCTCCAAAGAAGGACTGTTTTAATTATTTGGTGATATTCCCGCTTTTGAATTGTTGAATTACTTCTTTTTTTTTAAGATTTATTTATTTATACATACAGAACTGGAGTACAGACCAGAGGTGTGGAGCATGAGAGGATTCACCAGAGACAAAGTGGGGAGCAGAACAGGCAGATGTACTGAAATACACTGCTGAGGGGAGCAGTGGGGGAGACAGAAGAGGACAAGAGCAATGCATCCCTCAAATGCAACCCTGCCACAGCTGCAGGTCAAGCAGATTCCCAGAGAAGTGAACACAGCAAGTGTGGCACCTGTACGCGTGGCAGAAATAACCAAAGTTTATATCCACCCAGTCGCATGTGCCTCTCAGATAACTGAGGATTCTCTGATCTGCATCAAAAGTTTACCTAACCTTTCAAGACTACAGATAATCAAGTACAGTGGTTCTATATTATCTTTCATTGGTTAATATTGCACAAAACATGACTTATGACATGAATATATAAATACATAAGTACCCTTAATCCCTTAATTTTTCTATTATACCCCTGGTTATGACTGAATAGTAATTATTTTAACTAACAATTTAACTTTTAAATCTCCAACTCTTAGATGTATGTCCTCAAAATTCAGAAACTCCTAAGTACCTTAACACTTTGTTTCAAAAAGTATCTGCTATAAACTCCTTTTTTAAAATCTTTTGACTCAAAGCACTTGAAAGACAAAGCTTAGTAGACATATATGGTCATTCCTCATTCAGCTGCTACACTTTAAATCCTCTCAGCTTCCCAGAGACACCGCTTTCCTGTATGTGTGCCTTACTTAGTGAGTGTTCAGCTTCGAAGCAGCTGAGGCCTATGGGGTAGGGTTTTCCTACCACACTAAGAAAAGGAAGGCTAGTGTGTTTGTTCTCTTCTGCTTGTGCTTTGCCCTGCAACTGGGGGCAGACTGACTTGTCTCCCTGTGCCTTAGTTTGCTCATCTGCAAAATGGGACTAAAAACAGAATCCACCTCAGGCTCAAACTCCTTTTTTAAAAATATACTTGTCAAAGGTTAGGTAAATAAACTATTTGATTAAAAGTCTGAGAATATTATGTCAAAAGAAGCTCCTGCGATGATATATATACTCAGTATGATCTAATAGTGCTGATGTCAAGCTAGATTTTTGAGGACAAAAGAATAAAAAGGGTCAATCCCCTCAAGAACTCATGGTCTAGTAAGTGAAAAGGACAATCATACAAAGAGATATAGTCAAAGCAATGTGATGTAATGAAAGTGCATATGGAGGCCAGAGGTTAACATGAAGAAGGCACAGTATCAAGGAGGTAAAGGCACAACTCAGACATGGCAGGTTCCATTCCACAGCACTGAAATAAAGTACATACTGCAATAAAGTGAATTACATGAATATATCTGTTCCCAGTGCTACAAGGTATGTTTATATAACTATATAACAATCTACTAAATATAAAACATTATATCTAAAAATAACTGAATGTACATACATTCATTTAAAAAAGTACTTTATTACATGAAATTACACATTTTCAATGGGCTAAATAACTCTTTGGTAAGTGAATCATGAAAACAAAGCTCTTTGAAAAAGAGGGAAAAAAATATCGGTCACTAAAAATGCCAACCATCATGACAGTCTTCAGTGAGTCATGATCTTTTTGATGGTGGAGGGTCTTGCTTTCATGTGGATGGCTGCTGAGTGATTAGGGCTATGGCTGCTGAAGGCTGGGGTGACCGTAACAATTTCTTCAAATAAAACAACAAGGAAGTTTGCCCCAAAATGGACATAATGTTGGCCCTCCCTGGTGGCGCAGTGGGTTAAAGCACAGCACTAAGAAGCTAAAGCCACTTCCACTTGAGTTCGATTCCCGCCTGCCCCGGGAGGTGACCACATGGCGTGGCAGACCTCTCCTGACCCGCCCACTGCTCCCCTCAGCAGTGTACTCCCGTTGATCTGCCTGCTCTGTTCCCCACTCTGTCTCTGGTGAAGCCTCTCGCTGCCCCTGAGCCTCTGCCTGTACCCCAGTTCTGTATGCACACATAAATCTTAAAAAAAAAAAAGGACATAATGTCACCAAAGGTTTCTCTGTAGCATGGGATGCTGGTTGATAGCATTTTACCTACAGCAGAATGTCTTCCAATCTTGGAGTCAATCCTGTCAATGTTCGTCACTGCTTTATCAACTAAGTTTATGTAATATTCTAAATTCTTTTTTGTCATTTCAACAATGTTGGTGTCATTTCACTAGTAGATGCTACCTCAAGAAGACAATTTCTTTGCTCATTTATAAAAGCAATTCCTATTTGTTGAAATTTCATCATGAGATTGCAGCAATCAAGTTAGATATTCAGCCTCTACTTCTGATTCCAGTTCTTGCTATTTCCATCACATCTGCAATTACTCCCTCTGCTGATTCCTGAATGCCTCAGTCATCTAGGAGGATTGAATCAACTTCTTCCAAACTGTTGTTCATACATCAGTATTGGGCCCTCCCTGGTGGCACAGCGGGTTAAAGCACAGCACTAAGAAGCTAGGGCCACTTCAGCATGAGTTCGATCCCCACCAGAGGTGACCCACATGGCGTGGCTGACCTCTTCTGGCACTCCCACTGCTCCCCTCAGCAGTGTACTTCGTCAGTCGGCCTGCTCTGCCCCCCACTCTGTCTCTCGTGAATCCTCTCACCGCCCCTGTATCTCTGGCCTGTGCCCCAGTTCTCTACAAATACAAAAAATAAAATAAAATAAAAAACACCGGTATTAATTTGAGATCTTATGAGTTACAAATGTTCATAAAAGCATCTAGAACAGTGAATCCTTTCCAGAAGATTATCACTTGACTTTGCACAGATCCATCAGAAGAATCACATGTATGGCAGCCTTATGAAATGTATGTTTTTAATAAGGCTGAAAGTTAAAATTAGATCTTGATCCACAGATTGAAGAGTGGACATTGTGTTAGTGTGAAGGCCACAGTCTGCACCTGCACATCACCAGAGCTCCTGAGTGTTCAGGTACACGATCAATGAGCAGTAATATTTTGAATATAATCTTTTTTACTGAGCATATGGTCTCAATAAGTGGGTTTAAATATTCAGCAAACCATGTTGTGAACAGATGTGCTATAATTTAGGTTTTGTTGTTTCATTTATAGAGCACAGGCAGAGTAGATATAGAATGATTCTTAAGGGACCTGGGATTTTCAGAATGGTAAATAAATATAGGCTTCAACTTCAAGTTGCCAGCTGCATTAACCCCTGAGTCAGCCTGTCCTTTGACACTTTGAAGCCAGGTATTAACTTCACTTTAGCTACGAAAATCCTAGATGGCATCTTCTTCTAACATATATGACTGGCTAGCAATGATAAACTGTTGCTTAGCACAGCCACCTTCGGCAATTATTTCAGTTGGATTTTCTGGGTAACTTGCTGTAGCTTCGATATCTGAACATGCTACTTCATCTTGCACTTTCATATTACAGAGATGACTTCTTCCCTTAAGTCTCACACACCAATCTCTGTTAGCTTCAAATTCTTGTGTAGCCTCCTTACCTCTCTCAGCCTTCAGAGAATGAAGAGAGTTAGGGTTTTACTCTGAATTAGGGTTAGGCTGAAGGGAACATTGTCAGTAGTTAGATCTTCTATCCAGAAGATCAAAACTTTCTCTGTTTCAGCAATAATTCTGCTTTGTTTTCTGATCATTTGTGTCTTTAATGGAGTAGTACTTTTAATTCCCTACAAGAACTGTACCTTTGCCTTCACAACATGGTGCAAGAGGCCTAGCTTTTGGCTCATCTTAGCTACTGAATGCTTTTCTCATTAACTTTCTCATTAGCTTTTGATTTAAAGTGAGAAATGTGCAACTCTTTTTTTCACTTGAACACTTACAGGCTGCCATAGTGTTGTTAACTGATCTAATCCCTATATTATTGTGTTTTAGGGAAGATGGATGTTGGAGACGGAGGAGAGATAAGGGAATAGTCAATGGAACTGTCAGACCACACCACACTTACTTATTGATTTACCCTCCTATATGGATGGCCATAGTTTGTGACACCCCAAAACAGTTACAACTATAATATCAAAGACTGCTGATCATAGATCACTGTAACAGATGTAGTAATAATGAAAAAGCTGAAAATATGAAAATGATCAAAATGTGACAAGAGATATGAAGTAAGCAGATGTTGGAAGTGTGATGTCAATCAACTTCTTTAGCCCTTGATGACAAACCTTCAGTTTGGTTTTTATCTCAAATTTTATTTATTTGGCAATCATTTACATAACTGTATAGCTGTGGAATACAACTTCACCTCTCCACATGTTTACATGCACCTCTACACTATACCAATGCTCTAGTACCAATACCCTATCACCTTCCATCCCCCCACTCCTCCAATATATTTGTCACTGAGTCTAACTTACTTTTGCAGGGCCCTCCCTGGTGGCTCAACAGGTTAAAGTGCAGCACTGTGAAGCTGTCTGCAGCCACTGCAGCATGAGTTTGATCCTCGGCCAGGGAGCTGACACATACGGCATAGCAACCTCTTCTGTTCCCCTCATCTCTCCCCTCAGCAGTGTATTTCAGTAGATCTGCCTGTTCTGCTCCCCACCTGTCTCTGGTGAATCCTCTCTGCCCCGCATCTCTGTATCTCAGTTCTTGTATGCTTAAATACATAAATCATTTTTTAAAAAAGTGTTATTTTTGCTGTACTTTGTCAATTTTATTTCTTGGTTGTTCACATTCCACAAAGGAATAAAACCTTGCAAAATCACCTCAAGATCTGTCCATTTTATCCCAAAGGAATCATGTCATCTTTTATTTTTAAATAATTATTTTTTTAAGATTTAATTATTTATGTGTACCAAACTGGGGTACAGGCCAGAGGTGCAGGGGCACTGAGAGGATTCACCAGAGACAGAGCCGGGAGCAGAACAGGCAGATTGACAAAGTACACTGCTGAGGGGAGCAGTGGGCAAGTCATAAAAGGTCTGCTGCACCACGTGGATCACTTCCGTGGCGGGGATCGAACTCACACTGAAGCCTGAAGCAGTTGTGGCTAGCTTGCAGTGTTGCGTCCTAAAGCACTGCACCACCACAGAGGGTCCATCATATCTTTTTTTTTTATTATTATTACAAAAGTTTATTTTTACATCATTTTGTACATTTTTTTTCCATCCCGATTGTAATCCCCGTGGGTTTCCCATCACCAAATCACCCCTGTGCCATCACCATAATCCCGTGCATTTCTCTCCCCCCCCATTTTTGATCCCATTCCCCACTCCACCCCCACAAAATGTCTCTGGTATATGGTTGTTCATTATTTTTGTTATTTTCTCGCCTGGTCCATTATACTCCTGCTATAAGTGAAACCATCCGGTATTTTTCTTTCTCTTTCTGGCTTATCTCACTAAGCATGATCTTTTCCAGCTCCATCCAAGTTGCTGCAAAAGACATGTGTTTCTCTTTTTTGGTTGCTGAGTAATATTCCTTTGTATATATGTACCACATCTTTTTTATCCAGTCATCTACTTTTGGGCATTTGGGCTGCTTCCATGTTTTTCCAATTGTAAATAAAGCAGCAATATACATGGGGGTACAGGTATCTTTTTCAATCAGTGTTTTTGTGTCTTTTGGGTAGATACCTAGGAGTGGGATTGCTGGGTTGCAGGGAAGCTCCATGTCTAGCAGTTTGAGGAACCTCCAAACAATTTTCCATAGTGGTTGTACTAGTTTGCATTCCCACCAGCAGTGCAGGAGAGTTCCTTTTTCTCCACATCCTCGCCAACATTTGTTGTTGCTAGTTGTTTGAAGATGTGCCATTCTCACTGGGGTGAGGTGGTATCTCATTGTGGTTTTAATTTGCATCTCCCTTATTTTCATATCATCTTTTTTAAATAGCTGAACAGTATTCTATTGAGTAGACAGTCTATAATTTCTAGTTGTCTGATGATGAGTATGCAGACTGACTTAGCTATTGTGAATAACGCTACTATGAACATAGCAATGCAAACACCTTTTTGTATTAGTGTTTTCATATTCTTTGGGTAAATACCTAGCAGTGGTATTGATGGATCATATGTTATTTCCATTTTTAGTTTTTTATGGAACCTCCATATTATTTTCTGTAGAGGTTGCACCACACAGCACTGCATGAGTGCTCCCTTTTCTCAACATGTTCAGTTCACCCACGTTTGATGTTTCCAGTCTTTTTTACATAGGTCATTCTCATGGAAGTGAGGTAATTGCATTTGGTTCTGATTTGCATTTTCCTTATAATAAAGGATATTTACCATTATTTCATGTGTTTGTAGGTTATCTGAATGCCTTCTTTGGAGTAGGATCTATTTAGGTCTTTTGTACATACTTTGATTTGTTGTTGTTGTTGAGTTTCAGGAATTCTTTACATATTCTGGAAATTAACCCCTTGACAGATGTATATGTGAAAATATCTTCTCCCAATCTACAGTCTGCCCTTTTTCAGTTGGTTTCTTTGTGGTACACAAGCTTTTTAGTTTGATATAGACTTGTTTGTTTATTTTGGTTTTGTTTCCCTTGTCATTGGAATTGTATACCCAAATATATCTCTGTAGCTGATGTCTAGAGGTGTGTCACCTAGCAAACCTTAGTATCTGTGAAGTGTGATGACAAAGTGCAATTAAATAAGGTGTGCTTGTAGTAGAGGAATTTGTAGTCAGCAAGACTTTAAGAAAATAGGAACTTGTCCACTGGCCAGCGGAATTATAAAAATAGAAGGAAGGACATACATTCTTTCACAAAGTTCTTATTTGAGGTTAGATACAGAATAAATACTTTGAATACCTGCCCTAGAGGCACCATGAAAAATATGAGAGTTTCTGACTTCATAGGGTCAGCTGGAGACCAGTAAGTAAACCAGTAGTTAAAGTACCGTGTGATAAGTACTTAAACAGTGAAAAGCAGAATGTTAGAGGTTTATGTACCAAGGAGAAATAAGACCTAAACCAAGTCATGATGAATCCAAAGAAATTAGGCTGTTGAAATGCATATAATCAGGAAGGTAGTGGAAGATGGGATCAGCAAGGAAGATTGTATCTGTGCCTTCCAGGTACAGAAAAAAGCATACAGAAAGGGAGGAAGGGGAAAATGATATTGGTGCCTTATATAAGGCTAAAAAAATGAAAGCAAGAACTCTATCATGAAGGATCTTTTAAGCTGGAGTTTGGACTTTCTCTTAAAGGCAATAAGGAACTACTTGAAATTTCTTTTAACTGGAAGACTTACCCAGATGAGCATTTGAGAAAAAGAATGTAACAACAGTAGAGTGAATGAAAGAGAAAGAACAGAATCTGGATGTCAATAAATGAGCTGCAGTAATCCAGGAAATGGTTTATGAACTCAGGAAATGGTCTGAACTCAGTGAAGATAGAGAAAATGGGTGGGGTGCACTAAGATTTAGGAGGTGGAATCAACAAACCTCATAAATGATTTGAAGTACAGAGAAGGGGCCTCCCTGGTGGCACAAGGGGTTAAGTCTCAGCACTCTGAAGCTATCTGCAGCCACTGCAGCAGGACTCTGATCCCTAGCCAGAGAGCTGACCCAATGGCACTGGATCTCTCCTGTTCCGCCCACTGCTCCCCTCAGCAGTGTGTTTCAGTAGATCTGCCTGTTCTGCTCCCTACTCTGTCTCTGGTGAAGCCTCTAACTATGACCACCCCCATCTCTTACCTATACCCCAGTTCTTAGATGCATAAATAAAATAAGTGTTTTTATAAAATAAAAAAGTAGAAAATAAAAGGAGTCAAACATGATGCTTTAGTTTCAGAATTTGGGCAATAGGATGGTACTACTACTCAGCAAAATAAGGGGCAAGCAGGTTTTGAGAGTCTGAAATTCCCACTATTTCTAAACAGACTGGGTGTGAGATGTAGGGAAGTTATAAAATGAGGGTATTCAATGAGCATTTGGATATACAAACTCTTTAGGACAAAGGCTTTTGCCAGAGATCCAGATTTGAAATTCATGCACATACAAAGTAGATGATAACTAAAGCAATGAGAAAAGGTGAAATTGTCTAAGGAGACTATAGAAGGTGAGTAGAAAACCTAAGGCAAAACCCCAGAGAACACTGACACTTAGAAAACGGAAGGAGCTAGCAGAGTAGACTTAAAGGGAATAGTTGAAAAGATGAAATATTAATGAGGAAAAGGAGTAAGCACGTATGAGTACTTACTACATGTGTGGTGTTGTACTAAATAATTTATGTGTACCTCATTAAATGTGCCTATACATCCTATGGCCCAAATTACAATTATAATCTGTAACATTATAAAACATTGTCTTAAAGACATCAATTTGCTCAGACTGACACATTTGGCTGGGTATAAGAAGTACAATCAAGATTACAATCCAGCCCTTGTTCTTAACTGTTACATTGTACAGCTTTTCATGAAAGGTTTAATAAGTGTACTATCACAGACAAAAAAGAAAACTGATTCAAAAAGATACTACCCAGCAGCACTGAGCTCACCTAGCACCAATATCGTTTCACATAACACTCTCATTAAACGGAGTTAGGACTGTTGAGAAAACTGCTATGAGAAATAGGCAAGAATATGTAAAAGGAGTCTACAGCTCCTTGTAGTGCTAAAAAGTAAGAAAGTTCTAAAACAAAAACCCCACCTCGAAGGGGATTTATCAAAGGGCTACTAAAAACCAAATGAAACCTTCCAAAGTTTTAAGTTTGAGCAAACAAGTAGAGTAGTAGTAGACTATAACCCAGAGTATAAATTACTCACAAGCCTACTAACAAAAAGGACTGACTAAATAAATAGGGGAGAAAGGACACATCTAAGGCACACAAAAATGCTAAGTAAATTATGTAGCTATCCATCTTCAAGGGAGTAGAGCAGAATCTCTGTTCCCCGAATTGGGTTGTACATAATAACTTCTTTCCAAAGACATGGTATGGAAGGGGGCAGAAGGCCAAGAGTCACTTTACAGTCAGGTAACTAGACAAATACTTCCCAGCCAGGTGATCAAGGTTCACAGCAAGAATGATAAGTAATGTTGACTATACGTAACTCTGGTATGCTATGATGAAAATGGCATTTTATCTCTGAGGTCTTTTTCTCAAACACCCATAACCCCCATCCAATCATGAGGGAAACATCGGAAAAATCTTCACTGAAGGACAGTCTACAAAATACCCGGCCAGCATACCTCAAAACTTTCGTTATCAAAAACATGGCAAATCTGAGACACTATCACAATTGAAAGAAGGCTAAGGATTCCAGGCCATGCAACGTAATATGGTGTCCTGAAGGCTTTAGGAGGACATTAGCTAAACTAAGGAAATCTGAATAAAGTATTAAGACCCCTATAAGTTATACCGGCTCACTAATTGTAAAACAAAACAAAACAAAACAAAACAAAAAAACCCACAGAAGTATTAGACTAATGTATGTCAATAAAATAATAGGGAAAATGGAGTGAGGGGTGTGTGAGAACTTTTGTACTATCTCTAATTTTTATTAAACCTACAACTGCTCTAAATTCAAGTTGTTTTTTTTTTTTTTTTAAAGAAGATGTTAGCTGTATCAAGTGTTTTTTTTTTTTTTAAGATTTATTTATTTGTGCATACAGAACTGGGGTACAGGCCAGAGGCTCAGGGGCAGCGAGAGGCTTCACCAGAGACAGAGTGGGGAACAGAACAGGCAGATCGACAAAGTACACTGCTGAGGGGAGCAGTGGGTGAGTCAGGAGAGGTCTGCCACGCCATGTGGTCACCTCCGGGGCTGGGGGGAATCGAACTCATGTGGAAGTGGCTTTAGCTTCTCAGTGCTGTGCTTTAACCTGCTGTGCCACCAGGGAGGGCCTGTATCAAGTGTTAATGAACAAAACACAGAAAGACAAAGACCACGAGCAGATTCTGTGAATTAATGGCATTAAAAGCAAGGTCAAACGAGGCAGCAGAGTGAATGAAAGTTGAAGGGAAGAGAGATTACAAACATGTGCACATGTAATACTGGAGAGTAATAAGAGCTGTGAAAAAAATACATAACAGGTCAAAAGGCAGAGAATGAAACAGGAGGGGATACAATTTAGATGGGATGGGCAGGGAAGAAGCACAGGAGAAAGTGCTAATATAGCAGAGATCTAAGTAAAGTTATTAGTTATGACTCATAACACGGATGAGAATGGGACACATGGAGTAAGTAAAGGAAGTGATACCATCCGGAAAGAGAACTTAGCAAGGAGACAAAATTAAAAAGGGAAGTAATTCTGGAAAGAGGGTAAAAATGCTCTGAAGTCACTACCAAATCCTGCTGAAAAGGAGGAAGAGCAACAAGAAGTAGAGGGGAGAGAAAAGAAGTAGCAACTATGAACAGTGTTTAAAAAGCAGAGAGGCAGCGGGATGCTGGTGTAAGCAGGAAGCTGCTGATCAAGGTGGATAGCTAGACCAGGCTGAGGGACTGTGAATAATGTGTACAGGATTTTAACCCTTTCTCCAGTTAGAGTCATGCGTGGAATCTGAATCTACCTGACAAAACGGGGCTGCTCTGGGTGAGGCAGCTGGAGCTTTCTGAGGTTTTCAGCAACAATCCTTGAGAGGTGGAGGTGGAGGAGGGGTTATATGCTCATAAACTGGAGAGCTTTTCAAACTTTAACCATTTCTATGCTCCCCACTCCCAGCCCCACCCAGTCCTTACCTTCAGGGGTGGTCAGTGACAGGGAATTATTTTTTTGTCAATTTTCTCCCCTTTTAACACTGAAGTAGTAGTAGAAAAATGAGGACAGTTCTAAGGGGGAAAAATCACTGGTTCTCTAATGAACAAAACTAGAACAATATATTTCTTCCATTACTTTTTTCTCTATACAGTTTTGGTTTTATATAGTTCTAATCATAGTAATTTGTCCCTACCACTTTCAAGTGTGAAAAATGTTGTGTGATAATCGTAAGACAGCACAGAAGCTATGTAGCAAGTCATAGTTTTAGAATGTTGACTGAGGGAAATACTATCAAATAACTATAATTTCAGTAACACTAAAATGATTTCTATATTTTACTAAGCACAAACTTACACATATCTTCCAATTAATCTAAGGTTGAATGTTGAGAAACCATCATCATACTATTTATAAATTCTTGTTTTGTTTTTTACCTTGCCTATCATTCAAACATTTTCCCCATAATTATTATAAGTTATATCTAAGAATTTTAGTAGTTGTATAATATTCCAGTGAGTAGAAGCACTATATACCACTTATTCCCCCATTACACTCAGGTCATCTGCATTTATTACTGATAAATGCTATCATAGTAAACCATTTAAAATTACTTTCTTGTTCTACTTTTGGTATCATGATTTACCTCCTATTGAAGAACACTATCAGATAAACAGCTTTTTTCTTTTTTTTTTTCTCCCTCTTTCTTAGCCACTAGCAGAGGGGTTCAATATGCATGGGCTCAGGATGGAAAGAAAGTCATGGGGATCCTTCTGAACCCTATAGTGAGGTAGACATAGGGCTTTTTATACCACTGTTAAGACTGCACAGCCCAGGGCTTCAGAGGAGCAGACCACAGCTGTATAAGAAAACCAAATTGTGGGCCCTCCATCCCCCATTCCCTCAAGTAGCCGGTATATTTCTCACTGAGTCTAAATTATTTTTGTGGGGCCCTCCTTGGTGGCTCAACCGGTTAAAGCACAGCACTATGAAGTTATCGCAGCCACTGCAGCACAAGTTTGATCTCCAGCCAGGGCGGTGACTCACATAGCCCAGCAGACTTCTCCTGACTCACCCACTGCTCTCCTCAGTAGTGTTTCTCAGTAAATCTGCCTGTTCTACTCCCCACTTTGTTTCTGATGAATCCTTTTACCCTCCACACCTTTGGCCTATATCTCAGTTCTGTATGCATAAGTAAATAAATCTTAAAAAAAGAAAAAGAAAGAAAACCAACTTGTATCGTAGTTTGTCTTTTTTCTGGTTATGCAGTGCGGATGACTAGGGTAAGAGTCAGCATTAAGACCTACTGGAATGCCATAATGTTAGAGGCCTGCGTAAAACTGCTTGCTTACAAATTTCCTGACTATTGGTTAAAGGGTGTTTAGATCTCCCTCAAAACAGATGTCCTGATTTACCTGTGGGTGTGTAAGTCTACATCTTATGTGCAATGTAAGTGCTTCATGCTTCACGACCAGTCTGTCAAGTGGCAGGTCTTTAATCCACCACTCTGACAGTTCTGAACTGGTCGTGTTGTTTTGAAGCTCATTCCTCCAATTTCTTATGCCCTTGGGCCTCTTCACTGCCAGCATATTCTCCTCTGTAAGTGGTCAGTCTCCACCCCCCCGTTTTTTTTTGTCATTAACTTTCTCTTTTAAAGATTTATTTAAATATTTAAATATACATACAAAAGCTGGGATGCAGACCAGGGATGCAGGGTGGTAAGAGGATTCACCAGGGACAAAGTGGGGAGCAGAACAGGAGGATTTACTGAAATACACTGCTGAGGGGAGCAGCGGGTAGGTCAGGAGAGATGTGCTGGGTCATGTGGGTCACCTCTCTAGTGCGGCTTGAACTTGTGCTTCAGTGACTGTTGATAACTTCATCAAACTGAGACTTAACCCCTTGCACCACCAGGGAGGCCCCATTAACTTTTTCTTACTGACTTACAGGAATTCAACATATAAATTCTGAAGAGTATTCCTTTATTATATATGTCCAAGACTTTAAATTTACATTAGGTATCCTCTTTGAATAGAAGCTTCCAATTTTTTTCAATGGCATCAAAAGGAATAGAAAAGGTTATTTTGGGGCTCATAAGCATCAGACTTTGTACCCACATGGTTTTCTATGGCAGCAAAGAGCTTGCCTTTCATAATCTCCTTTATGTCTCACAAGGTTTGGGGAGAGTAGTCATCCTATTTCATAGACTGTAAAACAAAGTTCTTGATATCTATCTATACCTCCCTCTTCTAGTAATTGGCTCCTAATTTTTCTCTCAAAGAACTCTATCCTTTTACAACCTTTGTCCTTATGGTCCAGATACAATTAGCCAATTGAAGGCCAGTAGCAACCTTAAAATTTGGATAAATCATGGAAAATAATTATCTGAAAGCAACAGAGAAGAACACACAGAATCACCTTTATTTAGCCAGGTAAGTTGCCTATCTTACGGCTTTTAGCTAGAGGGGAGACACTGGTCTATGCTATGCAAGGTGCTAAAACTCTCATAGGAAAAAAATCTTACTGGAGTAAACTAGATAACAGTTTATGATAAACAGGATGCTGTAGGGGGAGGCAAAGTTGGGAGGAAAAAAAACCTAGGTGGGGGAAACCCCCAAATTCTATGTGCAAACTTGGTCTAAGTTTTTGATGCCTGAACCATAGACTCACTGGTCAGACTGTAAGTATCATAAGTAAGTCAAGACATTTGAAAACTAAAGTAAGATTTGAATTGCCATTCAACCACAAAGAAGACAGAATTTATAGTCACAATTTAGTGAAATTAAGTGCCCACTAGAACAAGAACAACAACACATTTTTAAAGAAAATAAATCAGTCCAGTGTCCTGACTACATTCACAAAGTCTAGGATATGTTCAAAATTAGGTGATCCATGAAGAAATAGAACTTGACCCATTTTTTAGGAGAATGTTTATCAAGGAATTTAACCCTGAGATGACCAACAAGTTGGAATCAAGAGAAGGATTTTAAAGCCATGATGACAATTATACTTCAAAAGTACAGAAAAATGCCTCAGTGAATAATAGGAAAGTATATCTCAGTAGCAAATGAAACTTAAAGAGCTGAAAAATGCAGTATTTAAAATTAAAATCTCAGTGAATAGGACTGACAGAATGGTGACAGCAGGGGAAAAAATAAGTAAACTCGAAAATAAATTAACGGAAAATTTCAACTTGAAGAACACAGAGGGTCGGGGGAAAATGAAGATACTTCAGAACAATATGAAAAGATCCAACATATCCCATTGGAATTTTAAAATGAAAGCAAAACAAGAAGTAGGAAAATTTTTAAAAAGTTAAAACTTTCTCAATTTTGTAAAAAAATATCTTTAGAAATTCAGGGAACCCAAAAGAATAAATACTAAGAATACAACATATAAGAACATCATAATTAAATGCTAAAAGCCAAAGAAAGAGAATTATAGGTTATCTTCTTATAATCTGAATATTTCCCTAATGTATTCTTAAAAGTTTAATGACAAGGCCAAAAGAAATCAACATTTTTTAAACTTCATAGTATTTCCAGCTGACTTCCTAAAAGAAATATCCTTGTGGCTAAAGCATAGTGGGTTCAAATCATGGGGAGAGAAATAAGGATGAGCACACATGCAGGGGCATACTGTAGGGTTCTGTAGAAAAGAGCTTGAGGCTTTCTGGTAACTAAAATGGGAAGCTGTTAAAATGGTTTTGAGGGCCCTCCCTGATGGCGCAATGGGTTAGGACGCAACGCTGTAAACTAGCCACAGCTGCTTCACTACGAGTTCAATCTCTGGTGGCCATACAGGTGATCCACATGGCGTGGCAGACCTCTCCTGACTGGCCCGCTGCTCCCCTCAGCAGTGTACTTTGTCATTCTGCCTGTTCTGCTCCCCACTCTGTCTCTGGTGAAGCCTCTTACTGCCCCTGCTTGTACCCCAGTTCTGTATGATAGATAAATAAATAAATCTTAAAAGAAAAAAAAAAGGTTTTGAGCTGGGGTATGACCAAGTAGCTATACTTCTGAGCACTCATCTTAAGAAAAAAGAAAAAAAAAAATTAGGTGACTGAAGATATCCATTACAATGGTAATGTGATATGTTCAATATCAAATATGTAGCATGTATATAAATATGTATACACATAAAGTCAATAAAAAGGTAAATATTTATCAATAAGAAAATGGAAATGCATATGAAGTGTAACTCAGAAGTCCAGCCCCCCAAAACAGAAAATGGGAAAATGTTTTAAATTATGATTCATAAGCACAACAGAATAGTATGAAGCTCTAACAATATTTATAAAGCCTGTTAAAAAATAGAGGAGCATTTTTTGTATCTGATGAAAAAATAGAAAATTATATGGAAAACATAAATATATATCTCCATATAAAGCAAATGAAAAGAAAGACAAAAAAGAAGAGTTAGGATGGTAGAATTTTTTTCTAATATTGAAATTTTTCTATAATATCACTACATAAATACTTCAATTACATCTTATTTTCAAAACAATCTTCAGACTGTAATGAATATTAATTAAATTCACCAATGAAAAATGATTATAGAAACTTCTTTCCATCTCCTATTCATTCACCTAACCTGTAGTTCTTCAGGGACCACCAGACAATAGCTCAAAGAAGAGCAAAACTTTCCTTTTAAAAGTTTTCTTTAAACCCCACTTCTCTAGTTCTTGCCTCTTAAATAATTCTCTGTTTCTACCTTTTCCATTTATTCTATAAAGTTAAACCAAGAAGGTTTACTCTATAATTAAACATAGTGTTATTAACATATGTTCCTGGCTGATTTTGATTTGGTTTTTCCTACCTTTCCATTGCCTATTGTACCATCCAATCTCCCTCAGCTTTAAACCCTCATTTTCCTTTGTCTTCTACACCTGAAGGTTTTTCTATGTCAACTTTCCCATGACGACCTGCTACCAACTTATTTTCAAGATGGTTGAATCATTCTATCACTTTAGTCTCACCACTCAACACTAGTTTTCCATATTCCCAAGATTGAACATTCTGGTTCCTTCTCCTGATCTCAACATTACATTTTATTAGAGTAGAAACTACCAATCTCCTGTTATAGGTTACAGAGATACCAATCACCTCAGTCTTTGGGGCAACTGGGGGTAGTCCAGGACAACTGGAGCACCTGATTAGCTAACTCCTGACCTTCAGCATGCTCCTTTGTTTAGCTGCAGTGCATTTTATAAATGCTACCACATTCTACATATGCCATGATGTGAAAAAAATATTGAGAAGAGTAAAGAGCTTGAGTGGACATTTTCTCCTAAGATAATGTAAATGGATAATAAGCACATAAAACAATGTGCACTATTACTAATCATAGGAAAATGCAACTCAAAACCACAATGTGATACTATCTCATACCTATGAGGATGTCCACTATTAAAAAACAAACAAACAAAACAAACAAACAGAAAAAAACAGTTGTGAAAAAATCAGAACCCTTGTATACTGTTGGTGGGAATGTTAAGTGGTATAGATACTATAGAAATAAGAGTGGCAGTACCTTGAAAAATTAGAATAGAACTACCATATGGTAATTCCAGGTATATGCCCAAAATAAGTGAAAGAAATATTTACAGTGTCCTGCTCACAGCAGCATTATTCACAATAGATGGAAGAAGGGAAGCAACCTAAGCATCTACAGATGGATGACTAGATAATCAAAATGTGATATACACACACACAGAGGGCTGTTACTCGTGCTTAAAGAGGAAGGAAATTCTGCCCTATGTTACAACCTAGGGGACTCTGTTTTGTGAAATAAGTCAGTTGTAAAAAGAAAAATGCCCTATGATTTCACTTATATGAGGTACCTACACTAGTCAAAATTAGACACAGAAATGAGAATGACAGTTGCCAAGACTTTAATGGACAAGGGCATAGAGAATTACTGTTAAATGGGTAGTTTTAGTTTTGCAAGATGAAAACAGTTATGGAGATGAATGATGGCTGCTTACGTATGATTATACTTAATAGCACTCAAATATAAACACTTAAAATACTTAAAATGGTTATAGTGGTAAATTTTATGTTTTGTGTATTTTACAACAACAACAAAAAAAATAGGGAAAACCAGAAGCATCAAGGCTTGAGATATCTCATTGCTTCATAAAGCATACTTATATTCTTAGAATAACTCCACAAACTTCTAATACTACTAAGCTAGATGTTTTTACACTGAGATACAGGTACCTAGCCACTTCTCTAGAATATTTATTCGGCCTTAGCAGTAAACCCTTTAAACAAGCTGATACTTCTCTCAAGGTTATCTGTATTGTAATGACATACATTTTGTTCTTACTTTCTATAATGGAAAATTTCATACCAAGGAGAGAAAGAAATAATGAAACCCCATGTAGTTATCACCCAGCTCAATCAATTAATCAACTCAAAGACAATTTTAACTACAATGTTACCCACTTTAGTTTTCTTCCCACACAGATTATTTTGAAGCTAATCCCAGACATCATTATCATTTCAACTCTAAACATTTCAATATACTATCTATACATGCTGCAAAGATACTACTAAAACATACATACTGAATGATGCTGTCAGTGTCACACCTACCAATATAGGGAGGTCAGTTTTCTGATACAAAGACTAGAATATATACTGGACACAGGGGAGATGGATGGATGGACTGGTGGACAGACAATTTCATTCTACAGGTTAAACCACAAGAAAATTAAGAAGAAAGCTTAAATAATTTCATTGAGCCCTCTTAGTAAAGATATGGAATCTCTATCTCTCTTACACAGACACATACACACCCTTTTACTCTTCACCTTTCATATGAATTTTATATGATACACTCAATGCAGAATATCTTTTTTCCTAGTTTAGCAATTTCTTTAACACAGATAAATTTTATTCAACGTTCTTTACCTTTTGTTGGACTGAGATTCTGATCTGTAAATCCTCTTAGTTCTGCATTTGTAGATGTCAAACCAACCTGAATAGTATAAAAAATTTAGAACAGGACATTAACTTTATATGATCACTATACTTTCTACCAGACGTCCATATTAAGTATTACATGTAGCCACACACAAAAAAGAATTAATTATATCAATTATGGCAATTGGCACATTGCTTGAAATAGGAAAACATGAATTATCCAGGTTAAGATAAAAATTAAAATAACATTTTATGAATAATAATGTTACAGATTTTACTGGTGGTTTTTTTAAAGCGAGGAATATGGCAGCTGCGAAGTAAACAACAGATACACAAGAATTCCTGTCTTTAACTTCTAGTTTCCATATCACTGCCTACAATGCTTTTTAACATCATAATAAAAAATGAATCAAGACCATTAATACTACCACACAGAGGTAAGGCCCACTGGCCTCAAGTCCTACTGCTTAGATTCATACTCCAGCTCATGAAATCTGCTAAGTATGTAGCCAAGGTCAAGTTGCACAAGCTCTGTATAACGCAGTCTCTCCATCTGTAAAACAGAGGATGCTGCAAACACTAATTCAGGTTGTTAGAAGGACTAAGTACAGTTAGCTCAATCCATGTTAACATTTATTACTGTTCGTATGCTTTGGAGACTACCCACAAGAAGTATGCTTATATACTTACTTTTTAAAAATGTATTTCCTTTATTGTGATAGCCACTGGACCAACTAGATTCACAAAGTTGAATGTGGTACTATCATCAAACAGAATTTCTTAAATTGATTACAATGTTAGGTGGGGGGAAAGGGCTCCATTTTTGAAAACTTGACACACAGTAAACAGCCGATAAATGGCTCTATCCTTAAAGTTATATATTGTACTAATCCTGCTAGACTTGTAATCCTGAAACATCAGTGCTAGTTTAACGCCTCAAACATCCCTGCAAAAGACTGACAAGCTAAAAGGTTTCCACAGCACACAAAGCTGCACACTGTTTTATCTGTGCACTATTAAACTATCACTTCTTTAACATCATATATTCTTCATAAGCATTCATGTGAAAACTTACAATTTCATAATAAAAGAACTATTTATTTATTTATTTGGCAAATTAAAATGTTCCATGAATGGTTTTTTTTTTTTTTTCAAGAAATAGATGTTGCCAGAAATAGTTCTGCATATTATTCACATGATGGAAAAGTAATTCTGAGGCTAACCTACTTCTAGCATTTAATATTCACGTTCTCCTACAGTAGTTGAGACAACGACATTTTAAACATAGCTTTTTGATTATATGTAGAGACTAGCAGGTACTTAATCCTGTCTAGTTTAAGTATTCTGCTGAAAGTAAAGAGAACCCTCTGCCAGGAAATCTGAGCAAATTACTACCATGTGGATCTCTAGAGCTGTTTACAAATATTAATGTTAAATGTTTAAATTGTAGATGCTAAAAGATTACTGTGGTATTACTATTAACAGATATCCCTCTTCTAAATTGTTCTGCTATAAAAAGAGGAAGACAAACTACTGTTAGTATTCTATTATACAAAGAAAGCAAAGAAGGCAATGGTAATCTTTAATATATCCCAAGCTTAGTACAATATGAGCAGCTAATACATATATTACAGTAACTTCAAAAGCAAAATGGTTCACACCATTTTGTTATTATACAAAGATAACGGCAAAAACCTCAACTAAAACCACATATTCACAGTCAAGAGTTCACAGTTGATGGGTTATTGTTATGTTTAAACATCTGCTCTTAGTGTCCAACTTTTACAGTGAAACAGCAAACGAATATGGAAACTTTTTAAGTAGCTGTACACCTGCACCTTAAAAATCAACAAGTTATACTATGAAATGGTAAAGACCAGTTGTGAGTCCAGATTGTGTGCTAATTTTGATTTCAAAGATGGAGAAGATGACTATGTACTTAGATCTTATATAATACTACTAAAAGTTATTTAAGTAAAACTTCAAAAACATTAATTTCTGCATGATAAATACTTCATAGCTTAAAGACTCAAAGGAAAAGTGGATCATGTGAGAGTTAAAAAACATTGGTTAGGGGAGATGTTTTAAAATATTAGTCATTCTTTCCTCATTTTATTTATAGAAAAGTATCTTTTTATAAAACAAGAGAAAAAGTGAATTAATTTTCACAAAACAAGAGAAAAATGAACTAATTTTACATAATATTTTTCCTGAAGAAAGTTTTCAATCTGGATCTTCAAAACACTATGTTGCACACTGTAAGCTGTCAAGTATCCCAAGTATCTGTTGGGAAAAAATCATCCAAGTCTTCTTTTTAAAAATCAAACCACATATTATTATGCCAGCATTAAGATTTCAGTGATAGGTAACATTTCATAATGCTATAACAGAAATAAAACAATTCAGAATGACATGACCTAAGCTGAGAGTCAAATTTTGCTGCTCAAACCAAGAAAATCTTAGAACAGTCACTGCAAAATGGGGATGACAATATATGCCTATGTAACAAATCAGAGCGCCTTAGATAAAATAATTATGCAAACATGTTTGTTAACAGCAAAGCAATATTTAAGTGTGGTTGTTATTCAAATGACAGTGGCTTTCAACATTTTAATACTGACACAGACCATTCATAAAGAAAAATGCAAGTGATCAGTAACATACAGAATATCCATTAAACTTAGTGATCAAAGAAATATACACCAGAAAACTATACACCATTTTCTGTTGATTAGACTAGTAATGATTAACAGGAAAACAGTACATTCATATGCCACTGCTGCAGATGTAAATTCATAAGCGCTTTTTGAAATGCAATTTCACAATGTGACTCAAAAGCTCCAAAATACCACACACCATTTCATAATTTCATAAATATTGCCTCAGGGATATAATGTATGTAAGCAAATATAAACAAAAGTGTTAAAAAAATGAAAATAATTTTATGGCCAATTTTAGGGAACTGTATAATGTCCAACCATTTGAAATGATGTGGCAGAGATACCAAAAAAGATATTCATCAGTGGTTAAACTAAACAGCAGGTTTATTTAGCTTAAGCTAAAAAGCTAAATATATGTGTGTGTGTGTGTGTTTATGTATATAAACATGTATATAGTAACCCACTACCCTCTCCACACTGGCTCTTCCAAGCAGAATGAACCAAAGTTCCTCCATGGAACTTGAAATATAAATGCTTAAAAAGAAAAGTTCCCTCTCTTATTCTGTAATGCCATGTAAGGCCAATACTGGCATAGAGATGACATAAGGGAGAATGAGTCTTCACACAGTCATTTGATCCCCTGAATGCAAATGTCATTGAAACCAGAATATTCAGATCTTTCAGTTGTATGAACCAATCCATTCTACTTTTAGCCTTAAGTTATTTTGAACAGGGTTCCTATCACTTGGCAACCATTAGAGACCTGGGATGGCGTGCATAGTAACTCTTTACTAAAAAACTATTCTAAGAGAAATGCAAACTGAAAAAGAGAAGACAAAAAGACAAGTATTTGAATATATGTTTAATGATGCCTCCACAACACCTAGGCAATCTCTCCCATAACTAAGAGCAATTTCTTAGCCGCACAGGACACAATCACTCCTTCTCCTTCTCAGAACACATTTTTTCACTTGGTTTCCAGATCCCTAGGATGCTTTTCCCTCCTCACCTTCACTGAGCCTCCTTCACTGCTTCTCCTCCTCCCCAGATGTAGGAGAATGTACTCCGACCTTGGTCTGCACGCATATGTGCCCAGCTACATACTACACAGTCTCATGTAGTCCCACTGCTTTAAAATAATTTAACAGGAAATGACTCTAAAATTGCTATTTCTAGTCTTAAGTTTTCAATGATTTGCAGAGTTAGCCTAGCCAGAATCTCCACCTGAAAGCTTTTAGGTCTTTCAACTGTAATGTGTTCAAAACAATTTTTGAGTTGACCACAAAATCCTTCCTCTTCTGTCATTAAATAGCAGAGCCATTTACCCAGTTCCACCAATCAAATAAAGAAGTCTTCTGCAACTTCTTCCCTAAGTACCAAACATGTCAATCCTGATGGCTGACCCTTCAGATACATCCTAGATCCAGTTACTTTTGCCCATCCCTAATATCACACCCTAGCCCAGATACTTTGCTGTCTGAACACCTTGGGTATGTAACAGATAAGTGCCCTCCTTCAACTGCACTTCTCTTCAGTATATTCACTCAACAGAACAAACTTAAAAAATGTTAATGCAGGTTATGCAATTATCCATAGAGTCTTCAATAGCCACTTGTTGATATCTGACATGTACACTCTTCATCAGCCTTCAAAGCTCCACAGAATCTGGCTTCGCCTTCTTTTTGACATTATCTCCGACCACTCTCCCTTACCGGGTTGTTCCAGTAAACTTTGAGGTTATCTTGCAGTTCCCTGTACAACCATACTTTCTCCTGCCTCTATCTGGAAAGTTCCTTCCCTAGATATCCCCATGACTGGCTCTTTCTTGAACTGAGATTCAAGAACATTTCTCTTTTCAAACATATTATATGCCTAAAGGAAACTCATCTGAACACCTACTTGAGAAAGCCTTACTTCACTCCCATCACTGTCCCTTTCTTTTTTTTTTTTAAGATTTATTTATTTGTGCATACAGAACTGGGGTACAGGCCAGAGACTCAGGGGTGGCGAGAGGCTTCACCAGAGACAGAGTGGGGAGCAGAACAGGCAGATCGACGAAGTACACTGCTGAGGGGGGCAGGGGGTGGGTCAGAAGAGATCTGCCGCGCCATGGTCACCTCCCCGGCAGGCGGAAATCGAACTCATGTGGAAGTGGCTTCAGCTTCCCAGTGCTATGCTTTAACCTGCTGCGCCACCAGGGAGGGCCCGACTTTCTTTAAAAAAAAAAAAAAAAAAAAAGATTTTATTTATTTACGCATACAGAACTGGGGTACAGGCCAGAGATGCAGGGGGGGTGAGACGATTCACCAGACAGAGCCGGGAGCAGAACAGGCAGATCGACTAAGTACACTGATGGGGGGGCGGGGGTGTGTGGATGGGTCAGGAGAGGTCTGTCAGGACTAGTGGGTCGGCCCCCTGGCCAGGGATTGAAACTCTCTGGGTGAAGCGGCTGCTGCTGCAAGATACATGGTGCTGCGCTGGTTTAACCCATTGCACCACCAGGGAGGGCCCATCCCTTCCTTCTTATCCTGCTTTGTTTTTCTTCATAACGTCATTATCTGACATCATCCATGTATTTACTAACGTCTCCACTAGACTACACGTACCCAAATAGAAGCCTACAACAGTTTCAGGCATAAATCGCTGCTGGGAAAATTTGGGAGGGTTGAGAAGAGAAGCAATTGCTCATGGCATTGTAAACTGGTATAATCCTTTCAATAAGTATCTTAACAAAATATATTAAATGTTCCTATTTCTTGCAGAATGGCTACTGAACTGTCTGTGGCTGGATATTTTCAACATCTATTTCCTCAATTCTTTGCAGTGCTTTAGCCCAGCCTGAGACTTTACCTCTTTAAGGCATGGGAGGCAGGTCAGCTTATCATTTATCATTCTCCCTTACTGCTCAAGTTCTTCCAAATACACAACCAAAATAATGCAAATATAATTATACTGATTGGAATGCTTATGTTACTTTAGGAAAACAACTGTACATCTGGCAAGGAAGATTAAATTTGATTCAAGGTGCACTGTAAGTCAAGATATACTGGATATTTGAATGTTAGCCAGTTTGTTGCTCAAGATAACTTTTATCTATTTTTTTTTCTACAGGAAAGAAAATCAAGATAAAATTCTTCAGGAGAATCCCCAACACGAAGACTGAAATATGGTTTCTTCTTTTCCTCAAATAGTACTTAATAAGCATATACAAGAATCCCAGATTAACAGATTATTGATAATTTATCCTAACAAAGTTAATTAAATGATAATAAAGCAAAATCTGTGTTTGCTTATAGCTACTAATGCACTTAAATACAGTGCAGTTAATATAAGATTGATAATGGGAAAACAGAGACAATGTACCAAGGGATTTTTTTTTTTCCCAAGGGATTTTTTTAATGTTATTCTCTAGATGTATAATGGGTAGTATATGGAATTGTTTGTCCCTTTTAATAAAATAAAATATTCACTTCTCCTGGTCACAACCAACCAAACCACTAGTGGGCATCAAACTAGTAGTTCCTACCCAGAGGAGTTTGAAACCAAACCTAACACAGGCAGACACAGTCTGGAAGGCAATCTCCACTCTTCCTGCCCATCTCTATGAACAGGTCAGTTACATAGTACTGACAGAAGGTGACGAGGGAACTAAGGAAGATGATTTGCAGAGAGAAAGAGAATAATGAAGTAGATGCACCAAGACAAGCAAACATGGGCCTCCCTGGTGGCGCAGAGGTTAAGTCTCAGTGCTATCAAGGCATGGTCAGTCATTGCGGCATGAGTTCAATCCCCAGCCAGGGATATCATCCACATGGCACAGCAAACCTCTCCTTTCTCGCCCCTTGCTCCCCTCAGCAGTGTATTTCAATAGATCTGCCTGTTCTGATCCACACTGTCTCTGGTGAATCCTCTCATCCCCTGCACCTCTGGCCTGTGACCCAGTTCTTGTCTGCATAAATAAAATATATATCTTTTTTAAAAAAGACAAGCAGATGGCCTTCCCTAGTGGTGCAGCACGTTAAAGCACAGCACTAAGAAGCTAAAGCCACTTCGGCATGAATTCAATCGCAGCCCCGGAGGTGATCCACATGGCCCGGCAGACCTCTCCTGACCAGCCTGCTGCTCCCCTCAGCAGTGTACTTCATCAGTTGGCCTGTTCTACTCTGTGAATCTTCTATCTCTAGTGAATCCTCTCATCATCCCTGCACCTCTGGCCTGTACTCCAGTTCTGTACACATAAATAAACCTTAAAAAAAAAAAAAAGGATATTTTCAAACATCTATTTCCTCAGCAATGACAAATAGAAACCAAACCAAAAGAGGATTTCAATTTCTGATAAATTTCAAGTCCTTGGACCCAGATCTTTCTGAGAGCCCACTGCATTCCTGCTCTTGAGACATACCTGTATCTTTATAATAAATTCCTTTTTAAAAAAAAAAAAAATTTGTTTGCTTTGAGGTCCTAAGCTGGTTTCTGTTACCTATATTCAAAGATTCCAATATAATAATCTGGAGCAGTAAAATAATAAGTGATTCCTCATATATTTCAGAGTTTATTTTCTCACACAATCCCTCACCATAACTGGAAACAGGTACAATGACACAGCTCTACAAAAGGAAAGCAACTTGAAAAGAGTTAGATCAAGCAAGGGGGTAAAAACGGAGTAACTCCTCCTGAGCATCTAAAAAACAATGTCTCATCAGGACTCATTTTGGGAAGATAATAAGCTTCTTCTGAACAAATGTCTGAGTACAGACATTTTCCTGAGTAAATCCAAAAAAGAAAACAGTGGTAATAAGATAAAGAAACCAAAATACCAAAACAAATTTATTACAGTACCCCAAAAACAGAGGAAGGTAGGAAACTTGCTGAAGATAGCAGTTTTGCAGTTGTTAAGGAGAAACCTGGCACCAGTTCATAAGAAGATTACCACACCATTAGAGTGTGAAGCTATACGCAGTAGCATGAAAGTTTACTAGGTCACACATTACACAACAAAAACAGCTATAAGTAAATGACAATTTGGTTAATCACAATGGTGAACAAAATATGTGCAGGACAAGGGCAATTCACATTAAAAACATTTTCATTTAAAAATTTACAAATACTTACATTTTTTGCCGTCATGTCAAATTGTATTCGATTTAAAATTCTGGAAAGCCATTAAAAACAAAACAAAAAAATAAAAATAAAAAACTTCTTCATTAATTCTTCAAATGTACATCCTGTTAAAAGGGAAAAAGGAAAAAGAAATGTAATAATAATAATTACATTATATTTACTATATGCATTGTATGTGATGTGCATTGTTCTTTTAGTGAAAGACATAAGTAATCCTCCAACACTATGACATATGTCCGTCCCACTGTAATCCTCATTTTCCAGATAAAAATTGGGGTTTAGAGATGTGTAATTGACCAAATAACTCAGCTACCACAGGAGGGAGCTGAGGTTTTGAAACATAACAGTGTGCTGCTTTAGGTAATCCACTGAAGAGCAAAACCAAGGGGTTTCTTGGAGTAACAGCGGTTTCTAGAACTGGGGCAGCAAGTATCCAAGGTAAATCAGAATGGTTGAGGCTGAAAAAATGGGGAAAATGTATCAGAAGTATGGAGGCACCAGCTTACATGGCCTACATTTGGACAATTTGGGATAAATGAACACTGATAGTAACAGCTCATAAATTCATTGAACAAAATAATAATAAAGGTATCTATACTATATAAATAAGCAATAAAAGGAAAGTTCTTTACAATACAGCACTAACTGCTAAATATAAAGGAACGATGAGGTTCAAAAGCCACATAATAACATAATTTGTAAACAACACAATAACTGATTGGGCAAGAATCATTAACAAATGCTAAAATAGTAGATAAAAATTGGTAAAAAAAAAAAAAAAGACATTTACACAGCTTTTAAGTATTTCTCCACAGAATATATATTAATTCAAATTTTACAGCGAAGAAATCTGCACATATCACTGTAGCCAAAGTATCAAAACTATCAAATAATCACCAATAATCAGAAAGACCAACATCATGTATCCCTTCACTTCTGAGGTATTTCTTCCCAAAATGCAAAATTTAAATCCAATCACAAGAAAGGTGAGAAAAGTTCAAATTGAGGAATATTCTATTACAATAATGGCCTGAACTCTTCAAAATGTTAGTTACGAAAGACACTAGAAGCTGAAGAAATATTTTTAAAAAATAATAAAGACACATGAAGTTAAATTCAAAGCATGTTCTTGGATTAGACAATGGACCAGAAAAAAAGCACTGCTATGAAGCTAATTACTGAACAAAGAAATAGAATATGGCCCATAGGCTGGATCAAAGAACTATTTTCAATGTTGTATTTTTGCTTTTGATCAGAGTACTGTGAATTTGCTTTTTTTTTAAAGTGTGCTTGTTTTTAAGGAAAACTGTATACTTAGGGATGGGTGGTTATGAAGAAGCAACTTACTTGCCAATGATGAAAAAAATTACATCATCTGTATCTATAGAAAAAGTAAGAATGACAAAGCATATGTGGCAAAATGCTGATAATGGGTGACTGGTGAAGGATATTCAGAAGTTCTTTGCTCTATTTGTGCAACTTTTATTTTACACTTTAACAAGACATTCAAAAGGCAGGGCAAAATAAAACTTAACTTTGAAAAGCCATAATTAATGAGGACTTGAAGAAATGGAGGCTCTAAATATCTGCTTTTTATACTAGAATTTATTTCTGCAAATATAATTTTATGGAAGGAAAACAAGCTATTATTTTTCAATAAAATACTGATCTCCTAACTTTTCTTTTTTTCCCACTTTTCAGTAAAAACCTAAATTTAAAAAATCCAAGTAGGGCCCTCCCTGGTGGCGCAGCGGGTTAAAGCACTGCACTGAGAAGCTAAAGCCACTTCCGCATGTGTTCGATTCCCGCCTGCCGCCTGCCCCGGAGGTGACCACACCGCGTGGCAGACCTCTCCTGACCCCCCCGCTGCTCCCCTCAGCAGTGTACTTCGTCGATCTGCCTGTTCTGCTCCCCACTCTGTCTCTGGTGAAGCCTCTCACCGCCCCTGAGCCTCTGGCCTGCACCCCAGTTCTGTATGCACAAATAAATAAATCTTTAAAAAAAAAAAATCCAAGTAAACACTTGAACCACCACTATGATTTTCGCTTTCCCACCAAAGTTACAGATTTGTTCCCAATCCTATCACGACCTATTGTGAAAATCAAGTTTCTACAACTAGCATTGTTTTTACATTTATCAAACTATTTGTTATATTTTTTTCAGTATTATGAGATTGTAATAAAACACAAGTTCTTGATGTCTGTTTGGCTCACTATCTGACATATTCAAATTAAGAACTTAAGTATTGTATTTTGAAGATTAACATTTTAATGAGGCTTGATCTAACAGATTTACATAGAACCCTGTATTCAACAGAAATGAAATATCCTTTAAACATATATTTACGAATTTGTCCATAAACAAAAAACACCAATGAAGCAGTAACAAATGTCAGAGGTATTACAGAGATTATATTTCAGATCACACTACATGAAATAAATCAATCATCAAAAATAATTAAAAGTCAAATACCTAGGAAAATAAAACTACATTTATTGATTTAAAAAACCTAGAGTAATGAATTTGAAGTATGTAGAACTTAATAACAATGAAAATATTAATAAGACTTGCAAAAAACAACTGAAATAGTAGTTTGAGATAAATTTGTACTTTATTTATTAAGTAATTGACTTAAAACTCAAAGAGAAAAGAATTAAAGAGCAACAATTAATGAAACAGAAAAATAAAATAGCAACTGGTCGTAGGTTGAAGTAGGCATCTAAATTAATAAAGCAGCAGTGCAGCCCAGCAGAGAGGGTATGGATTTTTTTTTAAGTCTATCTCTGCTCTGACACTTAATAGCTTTGTGATCTTGAACAAGTGACTTAACCTCTTCAAGCTTCAGCATCCTCATGTGCAAAAATAAAGTTTTTAGGGTTATGTTACAAATACATTATAGATGGTTTATTAAAGTGAAAATTAGCAGATCAGCTTACTGAAAGATAGTTATAACAAAAAACAAAGTTTATTCCATCCAAAGTGTAGTTTGGGTGTGTTAAACTTTAAAAACCTACCTGCATTTTTAAGTAGATACTATTGTCTACCCACTGTTTTTCCTTAGGGGAAGCTGAGGGTGACAATATGCTCTACCAAAACTACTGTGTCCTGAGTACCCTCTAGATGAGCTTGACCTTATGACATAATTCGGCTCAATGAGTGATCATCAGACATTGTAGGGCAGGGCTACCATCTTTGGCTAGTAGACATTCCTCTCCCATTGTCCCCATTTCTTTAAGTCAGGAGTGAGGCTACGGTCGCTTCAGCTGCTGTTTCTGTGCTTCCACTTCATTACTATATTCAGTACTCTCTGCAGAATTCTATATCCTAAAAGATGCATGCTTGAGTGTCATTGCTATTCTCACAAATAGTTGACAATGTTACTTCCCAGCAATAGTAAGCGGCTACCAATTAAAATACTGCTTGACCACATTAATGAACTTGACAAAATTAAATGTAATAGTGTTAGTGTTTCTTTTGTATCTGTATAAAATAAAGCCCAAAATGCATAAGTTTCTTAAGAAAATTTACTATGGGCCTCTCTGGTGGCTCGATGGGTTAGAGCGCAGCACTGCAAGCTAGCGGTAGCTGCTTCAGTGTGAGTTTGATCCCCAACCCAGAGGTGACCCACATGTCACAGCAGACCTCTCCTGACCCGCCAACACTGTACTTCACTGATATGCCTGTTCTGCTCTCCACTCTGTCTCTGGTGAATCCTCTCACTGCCCCTGTACCCCAGTTCTGTATGCATAAATAAATCAAATTTTTTTAAAAAAAGAAAATTTACCTTAACACTCTCAGGACTCAACTTTTTCATGTGCAAAATGGTAATAGCACATCAATCAAATTAAATGAGGCAATAAATAAGAAATTATTAGGACACCACCAAGGGCAAGGTAAACACTCAAAGGTAGACGTAAACTAGTTCACTGAGTTATCATGACAAATTAAGGTTCTTTAAAAAATAAATACTACATAAATCTACCATAATGTAAACTCAATTTTAAATCAGAAAAAAATAACAAAACTGTTTAACTGTGATTAAGAAAAATTTCTGAAACTAACCAGTGTAGGTAATAGTTTCTTTCATTAATTTACTTATCTACAAATACTAAATGTTCACTAGATGCACTGAAGACATTCCCAGAAGGTAAGCATAAGTTTTCAAATATAATTTAAATTATGTAAAATTACATTAAGATAAATATGATAAAAAGAAATGGGATTGTGACATCTCATTCATTCCATTAAAAATTAAGTATTCTACATTGGTTTTGACAGTTTATAACCTTTTCATTAAACAGCATATTTTCTAAGTATTTTTAAACCTCTTGTCTTCCTTTTACATTGTCTAAAAATTATTTCCAATATGACTTAAACCAGCAAATAAACATGAGACAGAATGTTTCAAGAAATTGCCAACTTCAGCAGTACTGGTCATCTTCAAACAAAACAATCATGTGCACTGATGCATTATAGTTTTATCCAGACTCAGTAACTGCACACTTCTGTCACCCACATCTTCTGTTGGTTAAAAAAAATAAGTCGGACTTCTTCCAGCTTTGTGAACACATTATGTCGAGCTCAAAAAGTCAATCTTCATGACTTCACCATCTGCCATGATCTCCTGTCAGTTTCAGACAATGCAACTACAACAGATGGTCTTAGAATGCAAGCCCTTTACCTTTCAAATCACAATTCAGCAACTCTGACCACAGAGTCTTTTGTATAGTACTACAGACTGAAAACACAGGGAAGAAAGTAAAAATCACAAAGGAATTTGTACAATTAACATCATTTTGAATCAGGGTCTTCAGGCCTTCTAAAACTGTTCAAAGAGAAGCTAATAATAAGAATTAAATGTCATAAGAATTAAATTTAAATGGAAAAATTAAATTTAATTTACATGCTCATGTTTTAAAGTTTGAAAAACCATACACGACAATATAGAAGCAAACTATCAGTCATAATCCCACTTCTCAAAAGCGACAATAGTAAATTCTGGGCATAACTTCCTTCAGTATTCTGTTTCTGTGGCTAAACTTTGGTTAAGTGATATTAAATAGAAGATATTTTCCAAACAAAGTGATGATATCATATAACTTTCTCTTGGGTTATGAGCTAGTCCTGGCAGTTTCCTAAGTGTTTCACCTGTCTGATTTCATATAGTTTATAACAAAATACATGTATGTGACTTGTAATTTCATATAACTTAAATTGCATTTGAAGGTTTATGCTTACTGTTTTTCTCATAATTCTACCAGACAAATATTATTACTCTTCCCATTTTAAAGATGGCAAAACTGAGCTTTCAAGTGTTGGAATAATTTGGTCAGTTCACCAATTGTGTAAATGGCAATATCAGAATATCAAGGCAGGATTACATGTTCTTAACTACTATGTTCATTTATAAAATATATCTGACTTCAGATATAATAAATAATATTCTCAGAATATAACAAAAGGTATAATTATTATTATAATAAATCCACATAAAAAGATTGCATCAAGAAATCCTCCAAATTTTCATATAGGACAAATCCTGCATCATTAATTAAATTGAAATTTTCTTTATTCTTTGGAGTAGGTAGTAAACATCCTCATTTTCTTTCACAGCTACATAGGATTCGTTTACATCACGATTTCACTAGGTCCTTACTGACAGATTTCCTGAGTTTCCAAACCAGTGACAGAAGTCACATCTTTATGACTCAAATCCTTTAGGTTTGATCTAGTCTCTGTATTGAACCTTGTTTCCAAACTCTCCCCTGATCTAGTTTGACTGGAGGGCTTCTGCTAATTTTTCCAAAACATGTTCCTATCTCGGCTTCTATACATAATCTTCCGTCTGCTTGGTGCTTTCACCAAATGGTTAACTCTTCTTCCTTCAGGTCTCATTTCCAACGCAGGGAAAACTGTTTCTGTCTCACCACCCCGACTGTCTCTCCTCAGTGCTCTCTACTTTTCCCTTCCATAGTACACACTGGATCACCACTGTATATCGGTGATTATTAGATTGCCATCTGTTTCTGTAGGCTAAAGTGCAAATTTCATGAGGGAAGGGACCCTTTTTTGTTCACTATTATATACTTGGTGTCTATATTCATGGTTGGAGCTCACAATTTATTTGTTATTACAATGTGGCTTTAAAGAAGCTGCTTGAGGCTCAGTGGACTATGGTGGAAGATTATTGGTGCTTTGGTGGTGGCAGGTGGCCTAACTTATATTTGTAGTTAATTGTGGAATTGTTTAATGCCTGCCGTTATACTCACTAAAGGTCCCACATAGGCAGGGACATATCATTGTTTCTTATAGTACCTTTAATGCTCAGCTTCCTGTTTGACATACAACAGGATGTCAAACCCTAAAGCAAATGCAGTGCTATAAATGAATTTACCTCAATAAATATAAAAAATTGCTGAATGAGTTATATTCTCAATATACTTATTATTTACTTTCATACTTTTATAATGTATGCTAATCCTATTTAATATGATGTGGCAACAAAAAATAAAAAGACACATAGACAAACATTTTAGACCATTCATACATTTGAAATGTCAGTAAGCTATAAAGCAGAGTTTGAACTTCATTTCCTACCATGAACCAAGAGTTCTGGAGTCAACATTACATTTGTCTGCATGTTTAAAAGTCTTATTAGAAAGTTTACTGAAATACCTTCTAAAAATCATTGAAAAAAGTTATAACAGGGTACATAACTTAATCATTTTGAAGATAAAGAGTAAAAAGATAACTTTTTATTTACTAAAAGCTGCTTTTCCATAACCATTAACGATATATCTCACTTAAGAAAAAGAAATATTTTTGTATTTATTGATTAATTTTTAAATTGAAATTTTTTCATATATATAAAAGCTATTATTCAGGACTCTCTTCAATAATTAAAACTGGCTGGTACTATAAGCAATCAAAAAGTCTCTTAATCATCTTCTATATATGTGCACTGAAATAATGAATACTGTGTGAGCACTACTGATTCATTTCTTAAATACCTACTGCCTGCTGTATGTCAAACAGGAGGCTGAGCATTAAAGATACTATAAGAAACAATGACATGTCCCTGCCTACATGGGGCCTTCAGCAGGCACGAAACAATTTCACAATCAACTACTTCATGACAATTATCATCAGAACGACATAGAGACAAAGATGCAAAGGAAGCATGTGAAATAGGGGACTTGAACTCTAGGGGGTTTAGAGACTAACATTTGTTAGAGGAAGTGAAGCTTAAGGCCTAGCTCACTAAACAGACAAACTGAGTAAATCACTGCAGAGAGGGTTACAGCTGGAGCAAACAGCAGGGGAACTGCCCAGAGGAAGAAAAGCACAGTGGACTTTACCGGTAGCTGAAGAAAGATCTACGTGCCTGAGAACTACGGCTAAAAACAGGACTGCTCAGAGGTGAGGCCATCTGCCAGATCTCACAGGACACTGCTTTTAAAACCAAATTAATGGGAAGGCTCGAAAGATTTTGAAGTAGAGAGCCACAGACCAGAGAGATACTGAATTAGGCTCACCAAAGAATAAGTAAAAAGTATATGGACATTCGTACTCTTTAAACACCAGCAGTATCAGTTGAATTTTATGATTCTTTAGTAACTGAAATGCTCTTGACAATATCAAATAAATTAATACAAACTGTACTATATTTGTCTTGCAAACAACCATAGCCCATTAGAACAAAATCCAAAACTCAGAAATAAGCAAAAAAGTCCTCCAAAACCCAAACACTAGGCAGTAACTCAGGTCCTCAATTCTTCCCCTCCGGAACCCTCTTGATTCTATTTAACATAAAAGTCTCAGTAAATTGCTCATCTTGATTTTCAACTTAAGTCAATTATACTTTGCAGAAAGAATGGCTTAGGCATTGTTGTAGCTTAGTACTTTGACAAACTAATTGACAACTGACAGCTTAATACCACAGGAAGCCAAAATTATATCTCACCAAGTAAATTTATTGGAGAAGAATTCCTCATTCCCTAGCAAAACTGGATTAACATGTTCTTAGACATGCTTTATAATTAACAACTACAGGATATTTTCATTTCAAAGATTTTACAGGACTATAACATTTATTATTTGTTTTTCAATTTTGAGGACAAAAGTCCAAGAGAGGAAATTTATTTCTGCTCTGTCCAAAAACAAGATTAGACCACACAAATTTTGAGCAAAAATCACACTTCAAGGTCTGCCAAGAACCCAACAGAAGGATTCTTTTATCAAGCAGTCCAAGCCAATTTTTAAACCATTAAATTTGCTTATGCACAGACTACACAGATTAGTTCACCTGTTACACATATGCTGCTTAGTAAAGTCCCATTTCCAGATCAACATAGTCCTAGATTACAAGCAACGAAGACGTTTCCTTACTTGCCCTGCCACAATAGGCTTAGATGAGTTTATAAAGTCATTTGGGTACCAAAATAAATTTACAAAATACTGTACAAAGAACTAGGCAGGGCATAAAGTGTTTAATTTCTAAAACAAGAGTACGAGGAGACAAAAACAGTGACAATCAAAAAGAAGGATCTTTATGAAGGAAACAGTACAATTTAGAACACTACTATATGCTACTATATTTATATGATTATCTTTATATATTAACGTCATATAGTCTATTGCTATGTACTATACATTATTATATGAAAAATAGATTAGATATTTAAAAAGAAACAATTTTATAATCAGTACCATTATGAGAGCTATTTACTATGTAATTCCTCAAAATAGCTCCACCGAATAGTTATCTGATTTACAGGGGGAGTTACTAAGACAACTACAGAATCAAAATTTACAGTGGAGTTTTATAAAAATGATATGTTACTGTGTATATTTTCCATGATTTAGATTTCCAGTTTATATTTTAAAGTAATTTATGATTTTTTAAAACATTATGTTAAGGGTGATTTACGTTATTTGTAAATGCTAAACAAAATTTGTTTGTTTTTTAAAATCACCTATGGAAATTTTGAAACAGTCACTAACCATAGATTACAAACAAAGTGGAGAAACTTAGGCTGACAGAATATTAACTACAAAATTTGCCACCAATTTTCTTGACTTTCAAGCAAATACAGATTTTTTCCCTTTATTTTGTTCATTTCTTATAAACAGCCTTTGGAGAGGGAGAGGGAGTATGATATACAGCTTATTATGAAATAATCAAAACATAAAAGGCTACAAATAAAATTACCCTAAATCCTACCACTGAAGGGAACAACATTAATGTATTTACCTATATTTCCAGGAAAAGGCATCTGCACAGGTTTTATATTTATATGTCTATATAAAAAAGTATATTAAGTGAGTTAAATAATATTCTGCTATTTCCACTTTGATTTGAGATGTCTTATAGAAACAACCTCCATGATGTGATTCTCATCAAAATTTTTTTTTTTTTTAAAGATTTATTTATTCATACAGAACTGGGGTACAGGCCAGAGACGCGGAGGGCGAGAGGATTCACCAGAGACAGAGTGGGGAGCAGAACAGGCAGATCGACGAAGTACACTGCTGAGGGGAGCAGCGGGCGGGTCAGGAGAGGTCTGCCACGCCATGTGGACTCCTCCGGGGCAGGCGGGAATCGAACTCATGAGGAAGTGGCTTTAGCTTCTCAGTGCAGTGCTTTAACCCGCTGCGCCACCAGGGAGGGCCTCTCATCAAAAATTTTTAATAAAAAATATATTCTACACTAAAAAAAAGGCAAGGCTAACACAACCAAGCACAAATGGCACTCTCCCTCCCTGCACGTCCATCTCCTACAATGATGAGTCACTGGGAAAGCTAAACTGTAACATATTTACATTCTTAATTACACATATTCTAAATAACTTGGGAATTACAAATTGACCCAATTTTTATGACTGCAGTCATAAAAATTCAAGCAATACACAAAGGAAATTCCCCTGATTTCTGAACACCGCTGAACATCTAAATCTTATTTGTAAACTTTTTTGTTTCCAGTTCGGTAAATAAACTTGCAGTGAGCCCATTTCATGCACCTTCAATGAGTATACATACACCTAGAAAAATACAGTGTTTTTTTTTTTAAAATTAATCTTTTCATTGAGGTAACACTGGTTTACTATACTGTTTGTGATTTAGGGGAGTAAGTCCACATCCATCATCAAAACACCCATAGTCCACTGGCCCCCTCTCTTCTTACCCTCTTCTACTGGCCTCATTTCTGCAGTCATATTTCTAGAAATTGTTGTTTTATTTTAATCTTGCTAAATGATATACTGAAATTTTTATTCATTAGCAATCACAGATTCATTAACAATGACAGGTAATAACCACTGTAAAATGTTAAAATACTACTACCTATTTTTGTAGTGAGAATAATTCTGTATCTTGATTGTGAGGGTTCTACAAATTTTTACAAGTGGAAAGTTGCAAAACTGTAAAAAAGACATACAAAAAAGAAGCCCCTACAAAACCTGTTAAAATCAAAGTGAGATCTGTAGTCCAGTTACTTGTACTGTGCAAATACCCCATTTCCTGGTTATGATGATGTATTATACTTAAGATATGGGACACAGTGAGGGTGGTTCGTGAGTCCCTTTCCACTATGCTTGTAATTTGGGAAAGCATAATTATTTCAAAATAAAAAGTAAAAAAGTGTTACCATATAATTTTTATTAATTTGATATATTTACTATGCTAACTTTGGTTAATAAAGAAGAGGGGAGGCCCTCTCTGGTGGCGCAACAGGTTAAAGTACAGCACTGCAAGCTGACCGCAGCCACTTCAGTGTGAGTTTGATCCCCAGACCCTGAGGTGACCCACATGTCACAGCAGACCTCTCCTGTCTTGCCCGCTGGTCCCCTGAGATGTGTACTTCGTTGACCTGTGTGTTCTGCTCCCTACTGTCTCTGGTGAATCCTCTCACTGCCCCTCCACCTCTGGCCTGCATATCAGTTCTGTAGGCATAAATAAATAAATCTTAAAAAAAAAAAAAAAGAAGTGGGGAATGGACCCTCCCTGGTGGCACAACCAGTTAAAGCACAGCACCTTGACATTATCCCTAGGTACTGCAAGAGTTCGATCCCTGGTCAAGGAGGTGACCCACATGACACAGCAGACCTCTCCTGACTGACCTGCTGATCCCGTCAGCACTATATTTCAGTTAATTGGCCTGTTCTGCAACCCACTCAATCTCTGGTGAATCCTCTCACTCCCAGCATCTCTAGCCTGTATCCTAGTTCTTGTATGATGCATAAATAAATAAATCTTAAAAAAAAAAAAAAAAAACAGGGGAAAGCCAGACAGTTTGAAATGATGCACAGTGTTTGCTTCTGCAGCACATATATTAAAATTGAAATGACAGTGAAATGTCATTCTCCATAGTTTCTCCTCCACCCCATTTATATTTCTGCACAGTATTTGTTTCTTACATAACTATTTGTCATGGCTTTCTTTAAGCATATACAAGTAGCATAAAAACATTCCAATTGTTTTTTTTTTTTTAAGATTTAGTTATTTATGTATACAGAATTAGGGTGCAGGCCAGAAGTGCAGGGGGTGAGAGGATTCACCAGTGACAAAGCGGGGAGCAGAACAGGCTGATTGACGGAGTACACTGCTGAGGAGAACAGCGGGGGGTGGGGGTGTTAGGAGAGGTCTGCCATGCCATGTGGGTCACCTCCATGGCGGGGATCGAACTCATGCTGAAGTGGCTTCAGCTTCTTAGTGCTGTGCTTTAACCTGCTGTGCCACCAGGGAGGGCCCCCAGTTGTTCCATTTTTTAAAGCTGAATATAGAATTCTGTATCTTACCTTTTCTAGACTTAACAGTATAGCATTAAAATTTTACCATATCAGTACAAACGTTTTTATTCCTTTTACAACTGCCTAAAATGTTGTTTAAAAAAAAATAACATTATTTAACAAGTTCCCTCTTGTTGAAATTTGGGTTTCCAAGTTTTTGCTACTATCAACAATGATTCCATGAATAAGTTCAGGCGTACATAATTTCACATGTGGAATTCTTTACACTAATGATATAGACATATTAAGAAATACTGCTAAACTGTCCTCTATAAATGTTATATAAATTTATACTCCTACTGGTAGCTGAAAGTGTTTTTGTTTCTCCCTAACTTCACTAAACTAGTGTTACTCAATAACACTAGTTTTAAAATGGCATTTGCTAACAATTGTATTTTGTTCTGTTTCAAAGTTTTGTTTTTTCTTAAGCTATCATTAAGCTATTTTTCTATTTGAATTTTGCAATATGCATCTTCAGTTCAAAGAAAAACAATCCTGCAATTTTTATTGGATCATGGCAGTCCTCTTCAGGTTAATTTAATTTTTTATAAAGATTTATTTATGCATACAGAACTAGGGTACAGGCCAGTGGTGCAGGGGTGGTGAGGTGAGAGAATTCACCAGAGACAGCATGAGGAGCAGAACAGGTAGATCAACGAAGCACACTGCTGAGGGGAGCAGTGGACAGGTCAAAAGATGTCTGCCATGTCATGTGGGTCACCCCTCTGGCTGGGGATGGGACTCGTGCGGAAGTGGCTGCCCCTAGCTTCACAGTGTTGTGCTTTAACTCGCTGGACACCAGAGAGGGCCCAGATTAATTTAATTTATAAATTTCACATCTTCAACCTTGAGTCTTCTTTTCTAAGGGTATAATTAAATTTCTACTTATTCAAATTTCTATGTCCTTCAGGAGTAATTAAAATTTTTCCTTACTAAAGAAAAAAAAAGAGAGAGAGAGACAAAACTAGCAAAGTGACCATAGATCTGAGTCATACTGCAGGAGAGGGATGAGGAAGAGGTCAAAACAGGGACTGTGATGATGGACTGTGCTATGGTGATGGGAAAACTATAGGGACTATACCCGATGGTGAAATCAAATATTGTCCAAAAGCTTCAACAATGTAGGGAAATAAATAAAACATTAAAATTACCTTAAAAATAAATAGTTTCTTTATATAAGTGTAATGGCTTGAACTGTGTCCACCTAAAAGATATGTCTAAGTCCTAACACTTGGTACCTAGGAATGTGACCTTATTTGGAAAAAGGGTATTTGCAGATGCCATTACTCTAAAATGAAGCCACACCAGAAATACTGTGAGACCTAACCCAATGACTGTGGCATTGTCATCAGAAGTGGAGAACAGACAAAAACAGAGGGAAGCTGTTTCTGGCCTCTGGAAGGCCAGAGCTGAGACTGAGGTTCTGCCACAACTTGGGAAAGCCTAGGGCTACCAGAAGTTAAAAATGCAAGACAACTAAAAAAAAAAAAAAAATGCATGACAGGAGTCTCCCCTAAAGCCTTTAGAAGGAGGGTGGTCCAGCCAACATTTTGTTTTTGGATTTTGAGAACTGTAAAAGGAAAATATCTGTTGTTTTATGTTACCCAGGGTGTATTATGGCAGCCTAGGAAACCAACGCAATACCTTTACTTATTTATTTTAAAGTTGTAATTTTGATGAAGATCAACTTATCTGGTTTTTCTCTTTTATGGGTTTGTAACATTTGTTGTCACATAAGTTTTGGCAAACACAAGATTACTAGATTTTCTCATTTTTTTTTAAAAAAAGATTTATTTATTTATTTATGCATACAAGAACAGGTCAGAGGTGCGAGAGAGACTGGGATACAGGCCAGAGATGCGGAGGGTGAGAGGATACACCAGAGACAAATGGGAAGTAGAACAGGCAGATCAAGTGAAACATACTGCTGAGGGGAGCAATGGGCAAGATAGGAGAGATCTGCTGCACCATGTGGGTCACCTCCCTGGCTGGGGACTGAACTCATTCTACAGTGGCTGCAGACAGCTTCACAGTGCTGCACTTTACACCCACTGTGCCACCAGGGAGGGCACACAATAGCTTTAACACATTTCTTATTCGAGTTATTCCAGATGTATAAGCTGAAGATGTATGGAGTTCCCCCATAAGAAAGTTATGGATTACTACTTATTAATTTTACATCTCAGTACATAACTGAAATCTATGACTAGTTTTCAGTTGATTTTCTTTGGGATTTTCAGATATATGATACCATGAAGCTAGGGACTGTTGGACCTGTCAAGTTGGTAAAACAATGGAGGTAGTCTGATTACCAATCCCTCCCTTAACCTACTAAAAGAGATAAAAAATAAAGGAGAGGGCCCTCCCTGGTGGCACAGCAGGTTAAAGCACAGCACTAAGAAGCTTAAGCCACTTCGGCATGAGTTCAATCCCCGCCTGCCCCGGAGGTGACCACAGGGCACAGCAGACCTCTCCTGACCCGCCCACTGCTCCCCTCAGCAGTGTACTGCGTCGAGCTGCCTGTTCTGCTCCCCACTCTGTCCACATCTCTCACCCTCCACATCTCTGGCCTGTACCCCAGTTCTATATGAATAAATAAATAAATCTTAAAAAAAATAAAGGAGAATAAGTAGAACCACACAGGACCCAAACTTTTCACATGATCACTGCCAGGAGACAAAGATTGCAACTATCAAAATATTTAAAAGTAGAGAGAAAAGAGCTTCCATAAGAAATTCCACTGTCTCTGATCTGCAAGACTATCTCTGTCTCTGATAACAACTAAAGACAGAGGATAACTGAAGGGAGGCTAGAAAATACTCCATGAAAATGAGCAGTGTGGCTCAAAGACTTAGAAACAAAGCACAGACAAAATCACCCCAAGAAAAAACAATACATGTAGAAATAGTGAACACAGCTATGACTTAAAACTGGTTCAGCATTTAAAAGCTGCAGGACCAGAAATGGAAGTCTGAAGAAACACCACTTCTGGGGAGAATCTAGAGAGAAGGTATCTTTGGAGATGAGGCAACGAATGAAAAAAAAGGCAATGTGAGAGGAAATTATGGATCTTGCCTAAATGTTACATAAACAAGACAGATCAATTCTACTTTGCCCCTCTCTCTTACCATCAACATCTCAAATTCACAAAAGAAACTGAATGTAAGGAAAGAATGACAGAAGAACTCTCAAACTAGGAACTCTGTCCACAAATGAGCAAACACTATGAAGATAAATAATGTGCACACAAAAGTACTGCAAAAGATCAGAAAATGCAAATAAAAGCTTTTCTGCTAATGGTTTCCTGACTCAAAACGAATCATGAAGTTGGAAGAAAACTGCAATTCAATATTTCATAGTGAACTAAATATCATCAAATAGGAATCTGAGGATAGAAAGAAAAAACAGAGCCAGAAATTTAAAAATTAAGAACCAAAATGAAGAAAACCAGAAATTTAACTGAAAAATAGAGAATTATATAAAAAAAGAAAACTAAATAATTAGGCACATAAAAGAAAATAGATTTTTTTAACTCTAATGTATTTTATTTTTTTTAATTATTACAAAAGTTTATTTTTACATCATTTTGCACATTTTTTTT